>NC_081795.1:8904142-9204142 GCF_963082965.1 Carassius carassius | reverse complement strand
AAGGAATGTAAAGCACCTAACTACTTATAGATGTTATTTATAAATAAAATATTTTAAAAAATTATTATTATTACAGTGATATCGTACAAGACTGCTGGAATTTACAGAACTCCTATAGATTTTCTATTACTATTTTAAGCATTATTAAATACCACTTGCTAATTGCATGATGTACGCAATTAAATTGTATTGAACAATAAAAAAAAAATATTACATTAAATTAATATTAATAATATTTTCACAGATTATTTATTATTATTATTGTTGTTGTTATGTGTGACCTCCTCGGGATTGTTTCCAAATTATGACAGAAATCATTTTAGCACAGATGTAGATTAATCCAATATGTTATTTCCCGAGTATTTTGTACCATTTAGAATCAAAACGAGCTGGAGCTTTGATGAGCCATAATTCCTTCTCCTCATCTTCGTCCCATAAGACGTTTACAGAGGAATCATACGACATGGGCACAAAGTCAGCCGGACACTGGTACTTCGAAACTGGGGGGCGAGAATAATGTTAGATTTTTGTTAGGTATTGGACATGTTTGAGTTTACTGCATGTAGTGATGAGACTGACCAGTGTTTAATAGTTAGCACCTAACTTACCTCTCTTCTTTTCTGCCGAAGTCCGTTCACAAGCTTCATCTTCACTGTCCGACATAGCGACGCACTTTTACTATAACAGTCTGTAATAAATGTACTCCGATGTCAGTGTCATCAATATATACTCTTAATACAAATGCCCATGTAAACGTGAATCACATGTGGATAGAAGAGAATCAACTTTAACCTGGAAACACTTCTAGCAGTCGTTGTGGATCGTTTGTCTGTAATACATGTATACGACAGCAGAGGACGCACTTATAAAGCTTTTCTATCATTACTGTCGCAAGTTAGACGCAAGTTTTGTGAAGAAAATAAAAACGTATTTAGTTATCCTGGCAACTGTCACTCACAAACATTTTGTAACATGACTTTGATGTACCATTTTTATGGTAATGCAGTGTTTGATTTTAAAATGGGTTTCAAAGGATGAATTTTTTTGAGATTTTAAGGTTTTAATAATTTCTGATGATTTCTAAAGTGTGATAGAGAAAAAGGCAACAAAGAAGACAATTTCTTTATTTTATTTTTTTATTTTTTATTTTTTTTGACAAAGGTCAGAACTCCCGTTAACAAAAAAGATTGGTAAAATATATATTTAGGAGTCTTAGACCTTTCCAACGATATATAATTTGTCATGATTAGATTAAGATTTAATTGTAATATAGTGAAGTAAACGTAGGCGTCCCATCGAGGGGCTCGGTGACAGTTAACAGGATTATTCTTCGCAATAAACGCCAATATTTAAAACCGTTTATTATGCTGATGCCTTACCATGTCAGCTTTCATTTTAATATGTAGCCTACGTCAACATTATCGACGTGATTGTCAGCGCTAGCAGCACGCTTTAAATGTAAAGCAAATTACACCGAATTTAAAAGCTCATCACACAGACATCTTATGGCTTTGACAATCAAGATCTGGCCACATCACTAAATACACATTACACTGAATATCTAAGCCATTCCCATGAGGATGTATTTTCAGTGGCAACAAATTCCTATTGAATTAAATAAAAAATTAAAATAGTCCAAAGTTAAATGAACGATCAAGTTATTGATGATATGAAATACTATCTATCAAATCAGTTCACAAAAAGTTCACATGTAAAGGTGTGACACAGTTGATGACTGCCAGTAAACATGACATTTAAAACACTGTAACTTCTGAACTGAGACGTGCAACCTGCTATATGACATGCATACAGGTAACATGCCTCATTTCTGTGGAGCCCTTGATGATGATCTTTTAGAGTTTTTCACAGAAAAACCACAATGGACATAACATAACGAACATAATAATGTTATATAATATAAATATAGCCTAATCTTAAACATCGTTTCATTATACAATTTTCACCTTTTCAGCTAGCCCTTGCATTCACCAACTCACACTACTTATCTGCAAAGGGAAACAAAAACAAGCATGTGAGTGCATGGGACATGATAATTAAAAATTCTACAAAAATCCAAAGAAATATAAGCATATGAAAGCAACAATATAAGCAGTGAAAGCCATTTCTGTGATCCTGTTTCTGCACGCCTGTGTGTGTCAGTGAAAGCAGCGCATTAATTTAGAGGTGATTAAAATGACTGCAATTATTCAACAGTTTGAACCAACGCATTCAAACAATTACAATTAAACAAAAATAATCTTTAAAAAAATACATTTTATAGTTATTCAGTTACAGGATTGTCCTGTTATTTGACATAGAACATGTGTATGTACATGCACAATCTATTTCTGTAATAAAAATAAATGAATAAAAAATAATAAAAAATCTGTATTTTTTTTTTACAGTATATAGCTGTTATACTTAAAAGGCCAAACAAAATATCTATAAAATTTCTCTCTTTTTCTTTTTTTTTTTTGGACAATAATGGTGGGAATGTTTAATAGCAATAGACTTTAATATGTGGCTAGTATTTTATTTATTTATTTATTCATTTATTTTGGAAAAAGAGAAAATATCTATTTTTAAAATATTACATTTTAAATTACATATTTTAGTTGGCATATGAGATGCATGTGATTTCTTATTAGAAACGTTATTTTTTATTACTAATGATATATCAGTCCATTTTGTTGAAAGGCATGGGCTTGGTATTCTGTTACCCTTCTGCATTTATTTGACCAAGGTTCAATACTGTGGGAAAGCTCCCCAGTGCAGTAGAGCAGAGTAGATGCAGTTTGTAATTGGAGATGCTCCTCATGAAGACTCAAAGCCTTCTCCTAATAGATCCAGTGAACAAGATGCTTACAACAATATCATAAATATATCAGATCACTGAGCAGTTAGTAGAGTTCATACAGTCTTAGGTTCAAGACTGAGAGGTAGATCTGTAAATTGTGTTGATGTTGTACTGTGTATTTTGGCTGGACCAATCAGATTATGTTGTCCTGGTTTAATTTTAGAGCACATGAAAAGTAAATAAAGGAATATTGAGCGAAAATGCATGTAAACAAAATATAATGAGGCTTCTCATTTCTGATTGTGTGGAGAGGCCAGTTTTTATGACTATTTATTTATTTTCTGCATTAATAATAATACATGTAATTATTAATGTATACACTATACTAATATATACTTGTAAATATTCTTGTATATTATTTCATTTAACATAAATAAGTTCATGTTAACAATGCCAGTGTAATGCTGTCCAGGACTTGAATCCAGTGGAATATTTAAGGACAGTGAATCCAGTGAGAACTGGAACTTTCTGACATGATCTAAATTGTGAAGTTCAGCTAGATGTCGAGGTGCTTAGTCTGTGGTTACTTCCCATCAGCACAAGCACATCCTGAGTTGGTCCCCCATCTTTGGTGTTGCTCTTACAAGAGGTTATTCACTTAGGGGATGGGAACATGGGAAATTCAACCACATCCCGCTTTTCTTGCCCCATGCCTCCGGATCCACAGTAGTCCAGTCAACTGGGAAAGCGTCATTTCACTGACCCTCTGTCTCATCCAGAACCCCCAGCAGACACCATGACATCAGCAGGACAGCAGACTAACCCTGCAGCGATCATCTTGCACCCCCTGTCCTCAAACCACCCTGCTCCCCTCACCTCAGGAGGACTTCTTCCACAAGTTTATCTTTTTCCATCATTGATGATACGTGAGTGTCAGGCAGAACTTGTAGATAGTACATACTGTTAATTGTTGATTATTAATTTCCTTAAAATTTCCTACATCACAGAGGCTGAAAAAAAAATGTAATAATTATTTAAACCAATAAAAAACTATTATTATAATTTTTTTAAAAATGGATCTAAATATTTAGATTTTTGTTGTTTATTAATCACATTGATTAATAAAACATATTTGACATAAACAATAAACACACATTGACCAATATAAAAATATATTAGTTAGCACCCAATAATACTTATTATATAAATTTTAATGATAACAATGATTAAGATTAGAATATTTACTTATTTTTATAACATTTATATGTACACCATTGTTGAGGTCAGTTAGTTTTTTAAATGTTTTTTAAAAGAAGTCTCTGATATTGAGGGCTGCATTTATTTGATACAGTAAAAATATCTAATATGCTGATTTGGTGCTCAAAAAAAAAAATCTTATTATTAACAAAGTTGAAAGCAGCTGCTCGAAAAGCTCCATAAAACAAACTTCAAAAGAACATATTTTTTAAATAACATAGTTTATTTATTGCCGCTTTGCGTCAACATAATGCATCTTTGCTGAATAGAAGTTAAATAAATAAATAAAAATCTTACTGACTGGTGTATATTTAAATATTTAATTTAAAATATATATTTCTTATAATATGTTTAATTTTAAATATACAATTATTTACATAAACAGCTAATTTATATATATACAGTACAGACCAAAAGTTTGGACACACCTTTTCATTCAAAGAGTTTTCTTTATTTTCCATCTTAACCATCTTGATTGGGTTCAGGTCCGGTGACTGTGGAGGCCAGGTCATCTGGCGCAGCACCCCATCACTCTCCTTCTTGGTCAAATAGCCCTTGATGCCTTCAGTGTGACGCTACAATTTTCATAGTCATGAAAATCAAGAAAACTCTTTGAATGAGAAGGTGTGTCCAAACTTTTGGTCTGTACTGTATATATATATATATATATATATATATATATATATATATATATAGAGAGAGAGAGAGAGAGAGAGAGAGAGAGAGAGAGAGAGAGAGAGAGAGAGTCATTAGTTCTAAAATAGTACCTGTTACCGTGTGTGGTCACATTGAGTACAGTCTAATAAACACAACAGAGCTGAAGGTGAACACAAGGTCACATCAATGAACCTTGATGTAAAGTCCCGAAATATCACTTTACCATTGTTCAAAGTCCAGCAAAACACATTTGATTATAGTTCTTAGTCTTTCAAGCATGAATATGAAAAGAAAAACATCTCTTTGCACTGTACACACTGCCTTTTTCTCAGAATACATCATCATATGCTTTCTCTAACAACTTAAGCCAGACCTTGTGCATTTAACATACCACAGTGTTTTGGTGAAACATCCCATCATCTAGTCTAGTGTTTAAAAAAATGCATCACCGTTTCAGCCTTTCTCTTCCAATTTGAATGACACTGTTTTACCATGACCATGTTTTAGTGCTGGAAATGTGTGTGCTTTGGTGTGAAGTAAGGTCTCTTTTCTTGGTTGTAGATTCCTCATAGGGATGCTGTAAATGGGAGACAATCTCTTGTGAAAATAAGGACTTTGCCTCCCAAATTTCTCTGCTGAATACCGACATACTGTACAACAGCAAGCAAATAAATCACACGGCGACTTGAAATGTGCAGATGTGCAAGTGCATAAAGTAAGTGGGTTCTAGAGGTTTTATTTTGCCTTCAGTGAAGATTAATGAAGAAGCCTGTATTTCATTATAGTCCAATCCAATGTCTATTGTCACTGAAATATGATTAATTTACAAATGGCTTCAAACGCAATATTCTAATGTTCCAGTGAGAACTTGACCTACACTTAGATAACATGATAGAGTTCAAGTAGCCCACTTCACCCCCTGCACAGTGAGTTTAGCACATATCTAAAGACAACAACAGCATCCACTATAATAGATCTCAAAGATATTGTCCTATTATTTATTAATAAAGTTACATCACACAAAAATTTTCAAGTAGACTGAAAAAACATCATTACACTTATATAGTGACAAAATAAACAAGAAAAACAAGTGCATCACACATTCCACCAATACTTTAATCAGAACATTAAAATATTAATTATAATCATTTTGATAATTATACAAAAATATTTTATGAACATATTTACTACTAACAATATATTTAATTATTTGAATATTTTCTCTTAAATGGAAGGTGGGAATATGTCAAGGAGCAGTATGCAGACATGTTTGTACAGTCTGACACTTTCAGATAAGAACCCATTGGCATTGCTCCTTTCCAGGTCACTGGACAGCCACAGCGCACCGGCTCAGAGCTGAAGTGCCAAGGCATTGTGTTTCACTCAGGAGGAACGTGACCCAGGGAACACTGAACTTGCACAGATGGGCAGTCTGCTGCAATACACTGCTGAATGAGGGAGCATGAAGTCATGACTTCAGTCACACAGATGTTGAAATGTAAAAGTAAATGCTGGCAAGGCACGTGCTGTTGAACATATCTATAAATAAACACAGGCAATGCAGCTTAAAGATGAATTTGCATATTTTTCTTTTTTTGAAAAGACCCGTTTTATTCTCCCATGTTACTCAAACGTCTGAAAACTACAGTATTACACTTCTGTTAATTTAAGAATGCCTATTGCATTTAAGACTACTTACTTTTTATCATTATAGGAGTAATGTCCTAAAACAGGGGTGTCAAACTCAACTCCTGGAGGAACGGAGCCCTGCAGAGTTTAGATTCAACCCTAATTAAACACACCTGATCCAACTACTCAAGTCCTTCAGGCTTATTCAAAAATGGTATGTGTTGGAGCAGGGTTGGAACAAAACACTGCAGGGCTCCGGCTCTCCTGGAATTGAGTTCACTGTTGTAAATATATATCACTGTTGTAATTTCAGTAGTTACATGTGTGTTTGTTGCTGCCGGAATTTCATACCCGCTCATCAAAGTTATTCCCCAACAGATGTATAGGGGGAGTGTTGGAAAGAAAGAGAATGTATTTGCCCTAGTAGAAGAACCATCAGACTTTCATTTTTATTTCAAGTAAAAACAACAAAAAAAAAAAAAAAAAAAAAAACATTAAATTGTCATTTTTTAACACTAACAACAGAAAAAGATATTCCTAGTGCACAGAGATTTCCAGTGTACAACATGCAGGAATTAGCCAACATAGCATACATAAATATTTTGGAGATAAAGTCTTGTGTTTACAGAATATGTAAGAAGTCCCCCCTGAGCATTTTACTGGCAGCTCAGTGTTCTACTCTATTAATAATCTGACACACACAAGCAGCTTGATTCTTCTCTGCAGTGGCTGATTGGAGTCAAAATGACTAATCTGTGATAGCACATCTTCACATAAATGGCTATGTTGACAGATGTGTGATTTTTCCTTAATGCACAAAAACAAAACAAAAAAATTCCACTAAACTAAATGGCCACATGTGTATACTCATGTACTTCATTAGTGTACCTAATGCCATTGCCCTTGATCACACATGATATCATAAAACATTCCCTTTTTATATCAATTTATCACTTCCTTTCACAACATATGTTGCCAAGTATAGAATTTATCAGAAGAAAATAGCTGAGATTTACAGAAGAGAAGAACGGCCCACATCATATATTTTATTTCGGCATCCATTACATTCTCACTGCTGACATTCAGGACTTACAGTTTGGTAGGCTGAAAGAGGCCAACTGGAGAACTAATGAAGAAAAAAATGTAAACAATAGCAAAGCCCATTGTTTGGAAAACAGTTTCCATTTTGTGTATCTGTGGGCCACAGAACAGAAAGGATGTCAAACAAGAGACGGCTGAGAGAAACATGCTCCCCTTGTTAAAGACTTTATACAATGTCTTAAGATGCATATTAAAACACAACACCTGAAACAACCCAGACAATATTTGTGTTGACTGTGACAAGAGTGGGGAAATAAATAACCGGGCTTGGGCCTAAGACCAGCAATAATGTCAAAATAGGGATAGTAGATTAGAAAGAACAGACACAAATGGCAGGCATGTACATATAAAACATTCAAAAGGAGAAGGGCTTTTTGACATCAGCATTTCACTGACATTTATTAATCCTCATCTCCAAGTTAAAGATTTCACCGTAGACTTTTTTTGTGCAAAACTTGAGGTACACATAGGTGTATATACAGCGGCCCCAAAAAGTAATTACACTTAAAGAGATTGTTTACTCAAAATACAAAATTCTGTCATTATCTAATGACTATTATGCTGACCCAAACCTGGAACACCAAAGAAGATAGTATATGAAATGTTTAAATTGTTTTTGTTCCTGAAATTTAGTTTTTGTAATGTCAATGGAGTCAAAAAAAAAAAAAGAAAAAAAAAACCTCCTGTTGGATCTTATGACCTTTCATTTATTGGACAAAAACAAAAAACTGAGACATTACAGAAAACATTTTCTTTCGAGTTCTTCAAGAAAGTCATACAGGTTTGGAACGTGATGGTGAGCAAATTATGACAGAATTTTCATTTTTACGTGAACTATACCTTTAAGCCGCACTTAAATTCTGAATGTTATTGCATTACATAACAAAATCAAATCAAGTGGCATTGTTTTAGTTTGACAGAAATATAATACAGATAACAGAAGCACAGTTCTCAAGCAAAAAAAACAAAAAAAAAAAGAAAACAAGTTTGTTGTGTTTTAAATTGTAAAACAAGAAATATTGTTCAAAATTCAGATAAAAAAACTATTCAGACTTTATCTGGTTGTTAAGTGTCTATTAATCTATAAATCAACTTGTTATGTAGCTTCATCATCATAACATGTACATACTGTATGCGTGCAGCTCGCACATGCACCTTGAATGTTTCTGCAGTAATTAACTTGTCCACAAAGTGGAGACAATTTTGACAAAGTAAAACAGAAAAATAAACTACTGGAGAAAGCAACAACAAAAGATTCTTTTGTTGACAAGCACTTGTGTGAGAGGGTTAAGAGATACATGCAACTCCAGTTTAAAGCGCAAAGACAATTTTATCAGTCATAACTTCTGGAAAGAAACAGCGTAGACACTGGACAAGTATAAAAATTCATAGAGGGCATGTGTTGAGGGCCGCTGTTCGAGCATGCTATCAAACACAAGCAGCTAGGGGTTCGCTTCAAAACCTAAGTATACTTTGGGCTTTAAAAGTCACTGACAAAATGGCTCACAAAAACTGATATTATTTTTAACAAAAGATCCAGCATCTTTTGAAGATGCCACTTGGTTTAATATTTTGCCATTTAAAAGAAAAATTCAGTTTCAAGTGCGCACATAAGTGTTCACACAGGGGACTGCTGTAGGTTACACTGACATTTAACTTCACTTTTTAACACTGAGAATGGTCAATTGAAGGCATTCATCTTTGAGCACTTCAATGTCAGTTTTATAGGCATTCGTTTTGACCTCACTGTAGAAATCGGGCTTCTTTATAGCCAACGGCGTCTCCACAGTGATAGATGCCCCCATGAGCGCCTCTGGGCTTTGGCACCACTGGAAGAGACCGAAGAGAGTGGACAGGGCCCGGCCCACATCATTACGGGCCCCTTCATTAACAAAGCAATAGAGGATGGGGTCTGCCACGCAGTTGAGGCTGGTGAGTGCTAGAGTCACATGATAAGCACCAAACAAGTTCTCTTCAGCACCGCAATCGCAAGGGTTGGTGAGGAAAATGATGCTGCGCCACAGCAAGAGGACGTGGTATGGAGCGAAGCAGAGGAGGACGATGAGGATCAAACTGAGGGCCAGCCTCTTGATTTTGGCTTTCTCTTGGCGCTCGGTCGAGATGTTACTGCGCACGGCTCTCAGGATGCCTCTGTAAGCAGCCAACATTACACCCCAAGGCACAAAGAAGCCGAGGAAAGTGCGGTAAAGGTTTATCCCCGCCACCCAATTCTGCATGGGATACTTCTCGAAGCAAAAGGTGTGGTTAAAGTGGTCCCTGAAAAGCTCATCATAGAAGAGAGGTGCAGAGTTGGCCACTATTTCAGTTACCCACACAACGGTGCTGACCAGCAAGGCTGTTTTGACCCTGCGGACTTTAGCAAATTTCAGGGGATGAGCCACCGCCAAGTAACGATCCACAGATATGCAGCAGAGGAAGGCGATGCTGACGTAAATGTTGGTGTAGAAGATGAAACCGAACATCTTACAGGACACTTGACCGTGGATCCAGTTGTCATGGTGGACAAAATAGTCAATCCAAAGTGGCAAAGTGGCTATGTACAAGAGGTCAGCCACCGAGAGGTTCATCAGGTAGACCCCCAACTCATTCTTCTGTCTGACCTGCTTGTACGCGGCCCACAGGGCCAGGCAGTTAGTCGGGAAGCCAAGGACGATGACGATAATATACAGCACCGGCTGGAAGAACTGGTCTATGTTTGAGACAACATTGCATGAGGTTGAAATGTTACACATGGTCTCTTCGCTTCCTCAGAGACTTATATAGTCATCAAAATTGGCTGAGGCTTCAATGGTCCCAAGGCAATGTTTAAAAATAAGACTAGAAAGTATTGTATTGTACTGTAACTGTAACACTGCAGCCCACTACGGTCTAGCATGGTGAAACCTGATGTGTCACATGTCTCAACCACATTTCTTGGCTTGTGTTAACCTCTCGGAGAGCTCAGAGGTCAAAGACATTTCCAAAAGAGAACATGCCATTAATCCTCATGAAACAATCACCTTGGAGTGGTTTCAGGTGGATTCAAGGTTTTTTTTTTTTTAGCAGTATGAAACTGTCACTTTCATCTCTGAAGGTCGCACAAGACTAATCTTCTTTGGTCTGTCCAACAACATCCATCTGCAAAACAGAAAAAAGAAAAAATGTTGAGGTTTGGGAGTCATATGAATCATTATTTACGATCGCTGCAATGTTTGCAATTGTTGTTATTGTGGAGAAATGTCCTTTCCTGAACAGTGCTGTGTATCTGTTTGCACTGTGATACAATAAGTGTGTTTTCCTTTTGGAGTTCAACTGAATTAACATTCATTACAAAACTCCATCTTGTTCTTCAAGGTTTGTATCTGCTGGTACAGAATCTCTTGAAGGAAGTTTCTTTCTGAACAGGTGTTTTCAGATTTTCATATGAAGGAGGTTAGATCAAGCAGATTATATGCACCTTGTAGAATGAGGAAATATGATGTAAAATAAACAGACCAGAACATTATGGCTTGACAAGTTAGCTACATGCTCCTTGCAAACACAAGCCACTTTTATAAAAACTTTCAGATTCAGTATTCCCTAAAAAAGATGTTTGACTAACACAAATATATATATATATATATATATATATATATATATATATATATATATATATATATATATATATATATATATATATTTTATTTAATAATTTAACAATTTAGTAATTTACAACTTCTTATTTAAATAATTTGTCACATGTGTAGTTCCTGTGGGCTTAGCAAGGATAACAAGTAGCCTTTTTGTAAATGGTATTGTTATTTAACTGTAGTGATGTTGCACTAGGCTTGTTTATACATTCATAGAGAAACTTTGACTGCAGAAGAGATAAAAGAGATATGCTAGTGTGAAAACTAACTGGGTGGCAGTGCATGTGCAAACTTTAGCCAGAGGTGGAAAGTAACGAATTACATTTACTCGCGTTACTGTAATTGAGTAGCTTTTTTGTGTACTAATACTTTTTAAAGTAATTTTTAAAATCTGTAATTTTACTTTTACTTAAGTATATTTTGTTTAAAGTATTGTACTTCGCTACATTTTAAAACACATTAATTACTGAGTAAAAAAAAATAAAAAATAAAAAAATAAATCGCTCCCTGGAAACTACGTCAGTAAATAATGGGCAGGAGGGCAAACTGGCGCTAAAATCACAAGAAAGATGCAGACTGACAAAACAGGCGTTAGTGGTGCAGACACCGCTGAAAACGAAACCCCGTCATATTCTGAAGTTGAACTCGAAGGAAATGAAGTGAACCCCTGGCCATATGTAGGCTCTATTATGCAGTGTAAGCTGTACTTGCCTAGTAAAACCAAACTAGCAGCTTATAAAATCTCGACAAGACATCAACCCTTCGCAAGAATGTAACAGGTAAGCTAAATAATTGCATCGTTGCATTGGTGGTTAAAATGAAGCTTTGACATTTTAGCAAGAGTTTTGCACAAATTAGCCAAAAAGACAGTGGTGAGGAGTGTGCTATATATATCATCTGCGATACTATCATGTTTTTTGTTTTAATGATGTGCGCGCGCATTTATAGTGCGTTCTTTCACTGTGTGATTCAGTCTCCTAAAGTGCATTTAGAATGATCACAAAGTTTAAGATATAGGGGCAGAAAATTCACATATTTATATAATTTCATATATTAAATCAAAATCACACAAAGAATGCCGTCTTTTCCACCAAAAATCATCATGAATATATACATACATATATATATAACAGTTCAGTAAACAAGTTAAATAAGAGACTTGCGTTCAGACACCATATTGCCTTTTTTTTTTAGCTCTATTTCTACAACAGAAAATAATTCCAAACACAGCCACCCCTTATTAAAGGAAAATATATTTACCAATATAATATATCTTAAAATATATTGTAATATATTAATTTCCCTTTTTATTTTCTAAAATATTATATATTTGAATACATTTAATAATATATTGATGATACATATATTACATAATATATTGCAAAATATACAAATGATTGCCGCTTTCAATATATTGCAATATATTGGAAAAAATAAATATATATAAGAATATATGCCTAATATATTACATGATATTTTCCAATATACTGCAATATATTTTTGTTTCATAAGGGACCAAAGCACAGTTTTGCGTCTCTGAGCAACGTGACAGTGTTTCGTTCCTGAATGAATCAACCGTTTAAATGATTCGGTTCAGTCGCAATGACTCACTTATTAACAGTGACTTGCTGACACATACTGGCCATTTTAATTTTACATTAAAAGTATCTTTTGATTTTCTTTTAATAATTAATTTCTTATCATTTCAAATGAGTATTCAACATTTTATGTCTTGAATATCAAAACATTATTCATGCATTTGTAACTGCAGGTTAAATTATTTCTTGTCCTGCACTAAACAGTGTAATACATCTAAATGCCACTTCCAATGAATCTTCTGCATTTCCTCTGCATTAAAAGATGAGTTTGTTGATACTGATTTGCCTGGTAACAGCCCAAATTTTTTATTATTCTAAATAACTGATTCCTTTAATTAAAAACAACTAGTTTGAGATTAATAGACCTATCCCAGGGGTGTCAAACTCAGTTCCTGGAGGGCCATAGCCCTGCAGAGTTTAATTCTAACCCTGCTCCAGCACACATATCATGCGCTGAGTCCCAATTCTACTAGAATTAGAAACTAGAATTAGTACGTCCCAAATCGTAGTATGTTGAAAAGAGTATTCCAAAGATACCCGGATGGTCTACTATTTCCGGTTAGAATTCGATGTGCAGATCAATGCACACTCTAAGGGCTAATATTGCCCACAACCCATTGCGTGCGGGAGGGAGGAACTTTGCGATGGCTTTGTTACACACACTGCACATGAACGTCAGAATCAGCTGCCTCACAAACGACCTGCGTTTGGTTCTACGACGACGACGCCCTGCTTCTTCACCCCTCAACTTGGTAGAGGAACACATTATAAAATGTATTGTGAAAAAAAACGATGAGAAAAAAAGATGGGAATAGTAAATAAAATTTTATTGGACATACAAGAATGAATGAAACAACAGTTGTGGTGTGCCTAACTAGGCAACCACGTTGTCGTTCACGTTGCATGACGTCATCGAAGTATGTCCCAGAACGTGCATACTCTTTTGCTACACACTCAAAAGTATGTACTTTTTCCTCACAAAAAAAGTACATACTTTTAGGTCGTAGTATAAGTAGGCGAATTGGGACTCAGCAATGTAGTTTTCAAATAAACCTAAATGATTAGATTAGCTGGATCAGGTGTGTTTAATTAGGGTTAAAGGTTAAATCTAAACTGTGCAGGACTGTGGCCCTCCAGGAACTGAGTTTGACACCCCTTGGCCTGTCCCATTTTTGACTCCCTCCCACTGTTAAAGTGTAACTAAGTAATTTTTACTCTGAGTAAATTTTAAATGAGCTACTTTTTACTTTTACTTGAGTTGATTTTTAGACTGGTACTTTTACTTGTACTTAAGTAAAATTTCATTAATGTAATGGTACTTTTACTTGAGTATAATATTTTTGTACTCTTTCCACCTCTGACTTTAGCATCCATATATAAGATTACAATAACAAAAAAGACAGCACAATATTATTTCAAACATGCCCTACAAATGCTTCTTGCATTATTAAAGGTTTTTCCCCTAAAGTACATGTAACTACATTTGATTACTTCAAAGTAAGTCAGTGTCGTTTAAACTTCAGGCTCAAAGGAAATAGCTGAACAATGTGGAGAAATGACTCTTTATTCTCTTAACTTGAATAAATTTGAAATTTATACTACTGGAACTTTATACATTTCAGAAAGTTCCTTTGATACATTTCCATTCCACTTATATTGTTTCCCTATTTTTTGAGCATTTTCTTGACTGAAAATAGCTGCCTTGGGGAATTACAAATACTAGTGAACTGATTTGTTTTAAAGGGACTTTGTATATACACTCACCTAAAGGATTATTAGGAACACCATGCTAATACTGTGTTTGACCCCCTTTCGCCTTCAGAACTGCCTTAATTCTACGTGGCATTGATTCAACTAGGTGCTGAAAGCATTCTTTAGAAATGTTGGCCCATATTGATAGGATAGCATCTTGCAGTTGATGGAGATTTGTGGGATGCACATCCAGGGCACAAAGCTCCTGTTCAACCACATCCCAAAGATGCTCTATTGGGTTGAGATCTGGTGACTGTGGGGGCCATTTTAGTACAGTTAACTCAATGTCATGTTCAAGAAACCAGTTTGAAATGATTCGAGCTTTGTGACATGCTGCATTATCCTGCTGGAAGTAGCCATCAGAGGATGGGTACATGGTGGTCATAAAGGGATGGACATGGTCAGAAACAATGCTCAGGTAGGCCGTGGCATTATAACTGAGCATTATAATGATGCCCAATTGACACTAAGGGCCCTAAAGTGTGCCAAGAAAACATCCCCCACACCATTACACCACCACCACCAGCCTGCACAGTGGTAACAAGGCATGATGGATCCATGTTCTCATTTTGTTTACGCCAAATTCTGACACTACCATCTAAATGTCTCAACAGAAATCGAGACTCATCAGACCAGGCAACATTTTCCAGTCTTCAACTGTCCAATTTTGGAAATTGAATTTGAAATACTCAGACTGGCCCGTCTGGCACCAACAACCATGCCACGCCCAAAATTGCTTAAATCACCTTTCTTTCCCATTCTGACATTCAGTTTGGAGTTAAGGAGAATGTCTTGACCAGGACTACACCCCAAAATGCATTGAAGCAACTGCTATGTGATTGGTTGATTAGATAATTGCATTAATGAGAAATTGAACAGGTGTTCCTAATAATCCTTTAGGTGAGTGTATACAGTACACTCATGAACTCCAAACTGATTGTCAGAATCAGCAATTTTGAGCCTGGCATGGTTGTTGGTGCCAGATGGGCCGGTCTGAGTATTTCACAATCTGCTCAGTTACTGGGATTTTCACGCACAACCATTCCTAGGGTTTACAAAGAATGGTGTGAAAAGGGAAAAACATCCAGTATGCGGCAGTACTGTGGGCGAAAATGCCTTGTTGATGCTAGAGGTCAGAGGAGAATTGGCCGACTGATTCAAGCTGATAGAAGAGCAACTTTGACTGAAATAACCACTCGTTACAACCGAGGTATGCAGCAAAGCATTGGTGAAGCCACAACACGCACAACCTTGAGGCGGATGGGCTACAACAGCAGAAGACCCCACCGGGTACCACTCATCTCCACTACAAATAGGAAAAAGACGCTAACATTAGCACGAGCTTACCAAAATTGGACAGTTGAAGAGTGCAAAAATGTTGCCTGGTCTGATGACTCTCGATTTCTGTTGAGACATTTAGATGGTAGAGTCAGAATTTGGTGTAAACAGAATGAGAACATGGATCAATCATGCCTTGTTACCACTGTGCAGGCTGGTGGTGGTGGTGTAATGGTGTGGGTGATGTTTTCTTCGCACTCTAGGCCCCTTAGTGCCAATTGGGCATCGTTTAAATGCCACGGCCTACCTGAGCATTGTTTCTGACCATATCCATCCCTTTATGACCACCATGTAGCCATCCTCTGATGGCTACTTCCAGCAGGATAATGCACCATGTCACAAAGCTCAAATCATTTCAAACTGGTTTCTTGAACATGACAATGAGTTCACTGTGCTAAAATGGCCTCCACAGTCACCAGATCTCAACCCAATAGAGCATCTTTGGGATGTGGTGGAACGGGAGCTTCGTGCCCTGGATGTGCATCCCACAAATCTCCATCAACTGCAAGATGCTATCCTATCAATATGGGCCAACATTTCTAAAGAATGCTTTCGGCACCTTGTTGAATCAATGCCACGTAGGATTAAGGCAGTTCTGAAGGCGAAAGGGGGTCAAACACAGTATTAGCATGGTGTTTGGGGTGGTGTTGGCGCAGTGGATAAGACACATGCCTTTGGTGTGAGAGACCCGGGTTTGAATCCACTGTGAGACACCAATGTGTCCCTGAGCAAGACACTTAACCCCTAGTTGTTCCAGAGGTGTGCGACCTCTGACATATATAGAATTGTAAGTTGCTTTGGAAGCCTGTTTAATTGGGTTCAATTTCAAGTGCTCAATACGGTAATTATGTCAATCAAATCAGCCTTATTCCTAACAGCTCAAAAGGTCAACTTTTTTACCTGCTCCTTGTGATGTAGTTTTCATTTTGTTGTGTGAAACACTTTTTTGTGTGACAGACATGGTACACGCAGGAAAGATTTATAGGAAAAGGAAGGCTGGACACTTAACCCCTGAATGACCTGATCTCCCAAGGCACAGGCTCTGTCATGAAATAACAAATGTTCTTATTGTCCAGTTTAAAGAGTGACCTGAAGGTTTCTGCAAAGTAACATGCTTTTGTACAACAATGCAAATGCGGAAATACCTTCTAAAACAAACAGTTGTATACATAATGATATAACGATCTGCATTTTTGTGTAACTGTGGTTAGCTAAGAGTAATGAATTAGGCCCGGACACTGCCAGATGGATTTTATCATAGCAATTAACAACTTTATGTTTTGTGTTGTCCCTGTGGTTCAGTGGTTCATGCTAAATAATGAGTGTAAACAAGACAGCCTTAACAACACTCTCTGCCTTAAACCTCTCCCCTTTCTGGTCTGATAGGAAAGACCCCAATGTTATCAAGTTACATTCACAATAACAAATACAGTTAGTATTTAAGGAAAAGAGCCAGTAGATTTCCAATTAGGAGGTGCTGAGAGACAAGTCTTTCAAATATTTCATTATTAAAGAGCTGGAGAGACACAGGAAGCGAGAGGAAGAGAAATACAAGAGTGAAAGGGAGGCATCCAGAAAAAAAAACTGAATCTAAAACTCATTTATTCACTAATTTGTGAGAGATCAGATCAAGGTCTACAACAGCCAGACCTGGCAAAACTCCTGGACATGCAACAGACACTGGGGACAAACAAGATTTATTAAAATGTGCATGGGAAGGACAAAATGATAGCTAGAGTTAAACCTAGATATAACCTTACTAGACACGAGACATATTTCATATGTGACAACAGATGGAGATATGTTTATAGACACACAATGATGCAAATCTAAATATATATTTTTCATAATTTCCAATAATTCCTGCGTGATAAGGTTTTACAGCTGTGGTACAAGGAAATGCCTGAAAATAGACTCTCTATTAAGACTCTATAAGGAAAGTGGAAAGTTCTGCAGCAGGCTGATTCAAATTATTTCCTGAAATCGCCCAGCAACGAGCTCCGTCAAGAGCAGCTCTTAGAAACCATTTCTTTTCACTAAAAGTCATTCTATTAAATCTTAAGTCCTCTCCAGTTCTCACACAAAAGATTACACACAGAACCCTAACAGGTTGTTCCCTTTCGAACTGTCTTTCCTATTGCGTCTCTGACGCTTATGGGGAAACTCTTGTTCACTTTGATACTGAAGTCTGATTTGTTCACATTCGTGTAACTGCACAAACCAATGGCACTTCAACCCGCCAAAAGGTGAGGAGCTGACCACTATATAAGTCGGCTCTGAGCGAGAATTTTTCTTTTCTTTCAGTGATGATGATCATCTCCTTGCTGACTCTGCAAGCAAGAAACCGAAAAAGAAAACAGAGCTTATTCAATGGCTGGCAAGGCTGGCTCACGC
The DNA here is from genome assembly GCF_963082965.1 of Carassius carassius. Classification (NCBI taxonomy): domain Eukaryota; kingdom Metazoa; phylum Chordata; class Actinopteri; order Cypriniformes; family Cyprinidae; genus Carassius; species Carassius carassius. Next base: position 9,185,990 of record NC_081795.1, on the reverse strand, counting down.
TTTACACGATGGTGGTGCTCTAAGTATTCCAGGCCAAACTTCTCCGCACCATGGACAAGTCCAGACAGAATTCCTGCGCACAGACATGTGCACAGCAACTGACTTGGCTTTGCATGATTAAAGGCCACAGCGCAGGTGGATGGATTTGCCGAGTGGCAAAAGTCATCTCAGGCAATGTGTCTCTTCCAGCTGAAGCGCTCCATCTCGGAGACAGATGGGAATCCCCATTCTGTCACTTCAGTTGTAAGATTCTTAGATTCTTATAAATTTGCTTTGTCAATGAAAAATAATAATTTCTGTTAATTATTACATATTACATACATTATTTTATCACAAAAAGAGTAAAATAAGTGCTAATTCCCAATATGTGTGCATCTCATTTGCTTTTATTAGAGTGCATGACATATACCAACATATTAACAACTAGGTATTGATATCGACCATTATAAACCCTATTTTGTTTACATATATAATAAATATGTGACAATTCATCAAAAGATCAAATTTGTCCTGTATAGGGATAGCACACAGAGGCACACAGTTGTATACTAAGGCTACTGCATTTACCGCTGTCATATCAGGTTTATGCCCAGCCCTCGAGAATATAGCAAAGGGAAGGTCAAATCCTGTGGTTAACTGCTTTTTCTAGATTGTTGACTGTGAGATCTGACACGTTTTACCACAGATACATTTCAAAGAAATTACAACAAAGTAACTTTTAAGAACTAGTTAAACATTTAATAACTCTTGTCATTTGAAGAGCTACACTGTATCTGTATTTGTATATGATTTATTACAATTTACACATTATATTCAATCGAAAACTTTATTTTAACCAGTATTTTGATACATTTTATTTTATTATAAATATTATGCAATCAAATCACATTTGACCTAAATTGAATATTTGATATATTTTTACTATTAGAAATGTATTAGACACATAAAAACCATATAATTGAAGGCATAAAGGTGATTAAAAATGAAATGCATTTAAAGAAATGGCCAGTTGATATACACTTTGAAAAAGGGTGAGCTTTCACCTTTTTTTAAATTTAAAATCCTGATAAAAAGATGATTTTTTTTTCATTTATGATAGACATCACACACAGAGATGCAGCAGAGAGCAGATTTTCCGTCATTTAACAATTTTTCAACAAGCTTTCGAAATAAAGCCTTCCGTTCTTAAATTATGTAACACCATGCAGATCTGGTTTGGCATCTGCTACATATTTTGTAACTGTGAAACTACAAAAGCCATAACGGTTATACATTTTATGACATGAATAACAAAAGGAATAATGACTGGTTGTGCTGGTCTGCCAGTTCACTTTAAACTAATAATTACTCACAAAAATCTGCTATTGCAAAACAGGTCAACGTGTCTGAACAGAACAGAACGTGTGAATATTTTTCTGATGTTATCTAGACATACTCTTCCTCCAGCAGTCTTTCCTGTCCTAGAGTGATGTTTAGTGGAAAAAATAAAATAATTCAAAGATAAATGTAATTACAGACTTACAGCATTCTGGTCTTGTGGTCTGCATTAGCCAAGAGTAAAAATAAGCTGATGAATGTGTCATCACCACTGATGAGTATTACTGTATGTCTCCTTTAAGTTTGACATGTCAACTTTAGTATGATGGTAGTGGAGCAAGAAGCCCGACAAAACTTTTTTTTTTTTTTTTTTTTTTTACTGCCAGGATGCACCTGGCTGTTCAAACAGCAAAGGCTTTTAACATGAGAACATTGGGCAACTGAAAGGGAAGTAATTCAATTGCGCTACAAACTGCTCAGCATAATGAATAAGCAGGTAGCTAGGCAGGACACAAACTCATGGTGTCTACCTGAGGGCATAAGCACATCATTTACCACACCATGCCAGTGCCCACTGATGATCCCATTATGCATTGAAGGACTGAAAATTATTCAAATTCAGCAATGGTGTTTGCTGTTCACTGATGCACAACTAGACCGCCAAATCAAGCTCATCAGCTTTAATTCTTAAAGTAACTCATTCATGAGTTCATGCACCTACAAAAGTATAGTCCCACTTCAAAATTTAAGCTTTCAACTCTCTGGAATGTTGGCTCACTATATATCCATTGTAAGCGTGTTACTGTAACCACTATTAAAGGAATGGTTTGCCGACAACAATGAGACAAAAACGGAAAGCACGCACTGACCAGGAACTGACAAGCTCCAAAAAGAACACCATCGAAGTGGTTTATAGTACTCATGCACTATTTAGGTCTTCTGAAGCCATTATGATTTATATGCTTTATGAGAGGAACAGACAAAAATCCAGCTTCCTTTCCGCCGTAGCTCTCAAATGTCACTTGTGCCTGCATGTATTCAAACATTAATAGATCTTGTGTCTCATCACTGAAGCAAGTTTGAAAATGTGCCAATAAGAGTGAGATTGAAATATGAAATATTATTATAATTGAAAGTTATTGTCCTTTATTTTAATACATGATAATGTCATTTGTGACAATTATTTTAGCAGCTATTATTCCAGTCTTCAGTGTCACATGATCCCTTATAAATCATTTTAATATGCTGATTTGTGGCTTAATATTATCAATGTTGAAAACAGTTCTGCTGCTTTATATTTTTGTGGAAACTCTTTTGGGTCATTTTGGGTTTCTTTGAAAAAAAATAGATAAGTTTGAAAGAACATTTATTTTAATTAAAAGTCTTTAATTAAACAGAGTATATTGAAGATAAATCTGGATATTGTACAGAATATTTCTTTTTGTAAGTGAACACTTTAACTTATTTAAAACCCCATTTCTCGTTGTATAAGCTATGCATTGCATAAGCAAAGAAAATAAACCCCAACTGACTTCCTGATATGTCTACTTCTTATGCGGCCATGCACTTACACACTCGCATAGACATAAGCAAACGCAAACATTCAGAGATACATGAAATGAAACTTCTTAACCTCTGAATTACACACAAATGAACCTCTGTGCTTGAGGTCATGATGATAATAAACATCAGTTATGAGATTCATTAGAATACACTTTTATGAGAATGTTGGGTTTTTCATTCATATTAATTAAACTAATTACTAGCTTACATTCTTATTTTGTCAAAATCAAATCACTATGAAAACTGTTCAATTAAGCGACTTAAAATCTTCTTTTGTAACCACTAAGCATTGGTCCTTTTATTTGTTTAAGTTTCTGAGAGGAAACGGTCCATTATACCAGCACACCACGTTCACATAGCAGACTGAACATGGGTGAGCTGAGTAAGAACTGCCCGTCTCCCTTGGTATTGATTCAGGGCAGGTATTTAATCCTTTCCTAACTGTGTTTTATGCTCCAGTGGAGAGGTGGCCATGTGTCTCTAGAGAGACCAGGACAGGCTTCCTGCAAGGCGAACTAATGACTTCAATAAAAGTGCCACATTTTCCACTGAAGTCCCCAGTCAAGGGTTTTATTGGTAAGGTTTAATTTGGCTTAAACCAGCCGGCTGCTTTAGGCAAGGTCACAAATTCTAATCGCATTTTTCCCCGAATCGCAATTAGAACAGATATCAGCATGATGATATGTTTTCTGAAGACAGAAACAGGGCGAGACAGAGTGAGAGAGCTTCAAGCTCACTCGGCCGGCTTAATGCGGTTTTTTGATTAAGCTCAGAGGAAATACCTCCATATCTCATCTGGTGCATCTGGTCCACTTCTGCTATTGTTCTGTTTCATCTGTGATTGTGTTGACAGGCTGCAACTTGGCAGAAATGCAGCACAGAAGAGGAAATTGCTGGCACCTGCATAGCAAAAAACCAGAGCAATGTTTAAAAGGAAACTAAATGCAGTGTCATGCTGAGAAAAACTTCAAAGCAGAGAAGGATTAGTTTATGTGACACTGAAGTGGCCAAATAGTTTAGCAGGACAGGACAGGGTAAATAGTCGAAAGCCATTTTGAAATAAAGAAGAACAACAAGAAGGCTCACAACATTCTCATAAATGTGTATTCAAATGAAGCCCATAACTTATAGAATGATTACTGACATTATGTCCTCAAGCAAAAAAGTCATTTGTGCATATTCAGTAATGTTTGTAATTGCTTGTGTGTACTTTCTGCTTTCCTACACTCCAAACAATTAAGGTTCAGGGGTTTTGCAGCGATTCCACAGAAGAACCATTCTGGTGTTCCCAAAGAACCTTTCAGTGAACATTTCTGAAAATATTTTTTTTTCTTAGTGTGCAGTCACATTTACTGTTGCTCTGCAAAGTTTCATGGATGAAATCCAGTCAGTTTAATATGAATCCACACAAGCGGGATTTTCCTATAAGGGTGAAAAAGTTCCCATTGCAGATTTGGTTCAAATCGATTACGTGTATTTGTGGTGTTGAACAACAGAAAGCTGCTTCATTTGAAAGTGACTATGCATGACTACAAATTGGCAATGGACCTTTTTTGCCACAGACTTTTGCTAATGTGACCACACCTTCAGTGTGTTTTAATATTCTGAAGAAACCTTTTCCATTACAAAGAACCTTTTATGGAATGGAAAGCTTCCATGGAAGTTAAAGGTTCTTTAATGGAACCAGAGATGGCAATAACTAAATTGTTGATAATGCTGATAGCAAACATTAATTTGACAATAATTAACAGGACCTTTGCCTGTCAAGGATAAATGGTCTAAACAACATCTGAGACCACGCTACAGAAAAAAGCACACACAGAGAGTGGGATTGTTACAAAACTTTGAACAACACATATACTGTAGTAGAAGCTTATCTCAAGATATCATCAATCCCCTACTGCATTCCAAAACATTTTCTTATTCAGTGATCGATGAAAGCCTGTTAAAAGCTGTAGTTGTAAGAGCCTAAGGAAAGGTTTAAAACGCCATCTAAACTGTTGGCGATGACCTAACCTCTATATTTTATTCTCGCACGTCAATACCACCACCAATAGCTTCACTAAAAGCTTCTAATTTTGTCCAGCGGACCACAGGGGGCTTTAGATTACCAGCCAATACAGAACGTGTTGAGTTACACCATCTAATGTGCAGAGAGACGAACAACAATGTGCCTCATCTGAGACCTGGTGGACTGTTGGCATTTTCACATTTTAGATTACACACTTAACATGGTGGGAATGTTTACACAAGGTTCTACTGATTCAGCCATTCAAAAATGAAGCTGTGTTAATCATGATCCAGATCGAGCCTCTGGCTCTAAGAAGTGAGATGGGTATGCAAGATAAGCATATGTCTGCTGGCATATATAGCTTGATGTATGTTTATGGTTTGTTTCTGCTGAAGTCAGTGTCAGTTTGCTGACCAGATCAAACCATTCAATAGAACTCACTGATACGCTTAGCATGCTGCACACGTTACATTGGCACTAGAACCCTGTGTTGTTTGCATAAAACTGCATTGCATTTAAGGTAAAAAGACTGACCACAAAAAGCCTTATGTAAATAGCTTCAGAAGCCATTAACTTCAACCTTTGCTGTGAACCGTTGGCACAATAAAATCTGCTCCTACTGTAGGTGTTTTAAACTACAAATTACTCTACATATTTAATTATACACTTAAATCCTATGAGTTCATTAAAAAAGTTTGAAAACAGCCACTTGTGGGGCCACCATGCAACTGGGTTATAGCTTCTCTCACACAATCTGGAGCTCAACCCAGACATTACCCTTACAAAACACCCTTATTAGCTCAGGCGGGTGGCACTGGAGCAGACACCTCATTGGTTCACAGAAAGATTACTCTTCTCTTCTAGTCATGCTTTTAATGTTAGTTCTTATCTCGCATCCCAAAGAGGGCAATTACTGTTTGCTCAAAAGGAATGATTAAATGTTGCACTTGTTTCCTAACAAAACCAAGAGAAACGCCATATCGGCCAAGGGACAAAGGAACATTCCAGAGAAGTGTTTTACATGCCACACTGCCCTGTACCTTTAAAAGATCAACAATATGGTGGAGATGCTGCTAGAAACAAAATCAGCCAAATATTACAGCAAGTAGAAGAGGAGAATACACGTATCTCAGGTGCCAAGTTTACATGTACAGCCACTGTATTGAATTCAGATTGTTTTACATATAAAAGCTATTGAGTTAAAATGAAATATGAAATTCAACTATACTGCAGTATTAGTTTTCATATATTTTATCATTCACTGCAAAAAAATTTATATGCATGATTGATGGTTTTATATGACAAATGTGAGGGAAAAAATATTGTATTGTACACTATGCAACTAACATGTTGTAAACACTGCCAAAGGCCTTTTACAGCTTGTAAAATTGCTTGTTAAATCAAGCTGCACCCACTATAACCCACGTGTTCAACAGAGGAATTCAGTAGAAAGAACACTCAAGCATCAAACTAAATGCATTAATGCATAAGCTATTATAACTGAAGGAGACTGTTGTCCTTTACAAATATTCCTAATTGACAAGGTTAACATTATGACTCATTAAAAACATCTGAAATGCAGTTTCCATAGTCAACGTAAATGAGTCATTTAATAAAAAAGAGTGTCTTTTGTGTCCCTCATGAATAAAGGTGTAAATAAAGACATTTTACACTGAAAAAGCTAAAACCTACTTTTTACTGTTATTGCCAACACTTTTCTTAACATAAAGAAAGAAAGAAAGAAAGAAGATGGTTTTTCTTGGCATGTTACAGTGTCCCAATCCTCTATGCTGTTTTAGCACTGCACAATGAAAGATATTCTAACTATATTTAGATTTATGTGGACAATAATAAAATGTGAATATTCTATTATAAAGACAAAGTTGTGTAGAGTGCATTTCAAATAACTCTATTCTTTTTAATTGCTTTACTATTTAGGCTATTTTGTTAAGTTTGTCACATAGGTGCAATCTTAAATAGTCAACACCATTATGATGATTTTGTAAACATCTAAAAAACTAGAAATCTGCCCAAAATAACTGCATTAAATTATTTTTCTAACACTGAAAATACCCTGTAGTGTCATAAACTCACAAGGCTCATGGTTATTAAATGAAGTGTAAAACTGTCAACACTGATACCATCAAACCTGTTACCAAGTTTCATAGCTGAATATCCTGTTATACATCACACGGCTAAATGTCATATTAGATCTCGAAAGCATATGTAGACGTGGCAATAAGACGAAAATACAAATAAAATTTTTTAAAGTAATAAAAGCACGATTTAATTTGCTATATAACGTCAATATCAAAAAATTTACATAACCGAAGAAAAAACTAAATGATGACACTTACATGATAGTGTGTCCGCTGGTCATTTAGTAATAGCGACACTCATTCTGCCAGTGATAGAGGTAATGTCCTCTGTATCTCCAAACCGCACACGCGGCGACAAACACAACAAAACTATCCTTTCCCTCACTTGAATAAAGATCCGGGCAAACATCGCGCACAAATGAAGTGAAAGCAGCCGTGACTTAGGTCTGTAGATTACATCACACCCATGACGAACCGAGAGACACTTGTGAAGTTGCAAAGCGCAAACTGAAAGTGAGCAGCTGGCGGAGGTTGAGGACAAATGTGGCGTGCGTTATCCAATACTGACTGTCCCATTGAAATATTGGCTGAAGTTCGAGATGGGATTGCCATGGCATCTGGATGTAATTAAATTCGGTTTCAAATCGTTTTTTTTTTCTTTTTTCATTTATCGTTTGTTTTATAGAGCCATATCAATATATTTGCCAAAATATGTCACTTCTTAGTCCATAGCAAAATGTGTCAACAAATATCTCCACAAAATATGATAATGTAAAATTTGATTTTAGGAATAGCCTACATAATGGGTAGTGTTAGGTCTAGAGGTAGGGATTGGGTTAAGTCTATATTTTTGGACAGTAATGTTGATCCAGGATCATCAAAAGAGGTCTTACTTGGCAAAATCACGGCGACCGGTTTCTGAGAGAAGAAAATTGAACTTTTAGACATTTGTTGGAGTTCGTTTCCAGAAACTAGAACATTTAGCCAAACGTCAGTCGTTTAACTCAGTACTTTTTTAAACAGTGATATACCCACAACGTAAATGTATACTATAGTGATGAACAATTAGCCAACGTTTTGTCACGTAGCCTACTAATCGATACAGATTCTGTACGTAAAGTGCTCGATCAGCGAGCTATTGCTATGATAACTTAAATGTTTGAAAACATTTACGTACATTTTAACAAAATTACAGTAGATGCAAATTGTTGAATAGCGTGTGCTTTATCAAAGAGAAATGTGAAGCAAGCTTGTCGTAGTACCTACTGTACAACATCCAACCAAAGTTAACAAGACCAAAAACACAGACCTTAACTAGTCAACTATTTACACAGTCCCTCGAGGACCAAGTTTGGTGACCCCTGCCCTTTTCACAAGACGATGACGCTCGTCATTAGCATTGTAAATCCTTTTGTATTTTTTTTTTATTTATGCACATTTACAACAGACTTTGTATTATATTACCTTACTTTGAAACTATTTAACATTAACTTGAGTCTCTCTCATTTATTTATTTTTATTTCTTTGAAATTCATGAGTTTTTCTTTTGTTTTTTGAGCAAATGGGAATGCAAAAATTGGGTATTCTCCCATTCACTGCTATAGAAGTTTACCCAACTACGACTTCTGCTGCTGAGAAACCTGGATATGTGAAAAAGGTCCTAAACTCACCCAGAAATTGCAAGATAGCGGATTACTAAATGTGACCAAATCCACAAGACTTGTACAATCCACAATTTGTAAATTATTTAAAGATTAAAAATAATATATTAATGAGCAAGGACTCGCCTTTAGCATTCGAAAGTCTAAAGAACATTGCAAGTGGACAGTCTCTACATCTGGGCTCCATAATCCACAGTCCCAGTAGGTCACAATAACTCTGTAATGAATCAAGCCAACGTGCAGCTGTGACAAATGGTGTGTCAAATGCATTGCACAAACAAGTAGGCTATGATAAACAAAACCAGTAAAATCTCCAAGGAGATAAAAACCACAGAATTAGTATTTGACAGCTTGAAAGAGGAGAAGGATTCATAACACTAGCCTGGATTCAACTCAGAAACATCTGGATATGCAGTGGACCTTCCTGCTCAATACTTGTTTTGTTCAATATGACTGTATCATATTAGATAGAGCTAAATTTACCTGCAGAATTAAATTTGTTGTGTCAGAAATAGTTTCCAAATCATAGCCTCGTAGTGCTCCAACCTTGAAATAGCCTGAACGTAACTTTTAACAATGCAAGCCTTGTCCCTGAAATGTTTCATATGTTCATTCCATACATTGCCTGAGGACATCTATAGGCTTATTTGGCGGTCTTGATCATAAATCATGCACCAAACCCCAACACTGCTTCTAACTTTACATTATAAGGTAAACTTCACAGAAATAGCATTTGAATGTAAACTTTTCATTCAGTGTATTCTAGGTCTTTGCTTGTTTCTTCTATGGCAGGTTAAAGTCTGAATGTCTATGTGTAATAGATAATGTTTATGTATAATCTATAATACAGTAATGTATACTGCAAGAATGCTTCCCAAAAAGAACAAGAAGACAAATGACAAAAGTTATGCATTTTGGGAAATTGGAAGTGTTTTTCCAACTACATTTTTTTTAAGTATAGTTAATAAAAGCACAACTGTTCATTGTTAGTTCATGTTAGCTCAGGAACATTAAAAACATAACATATACAACTACTGTTTTTAATATTTTATTGGTAAATGTTAAAATTAAAATTGACTAGAATGTATAAGTTTTTTTAGCTAATGTTAACTAATACTATCAAATAGAATCTTATTATAAAGTGTCTTTAATTTTAGTTCTGCTTTCTTACACTTACATTTTAATTGCAGTTCTGCATCATTAATTCAAATTCAGAAATTGAACTGACCTTGAAAAGGCATTGTCAATTCAATTGAATGGCACACATCCTTGTTGTCTGGTGTATGAAATTCATACAGCAGACACTCTGTTGTAAAACATTGTATTGTTTTCACCTTATCCATCAATGTTTTTTAAATATTAGTGACGATTCCACCTTTTTTACTTAAATCTAATGTAACATTAATCAGCACTGATGTTCTGTACCAGGGCATGCTGTGGAGAAATCCAATTACATATATGATCAATCCCCAGTGTCACATCCATAAAGTATCGAGTGTGTTCATGCAGGCAAACGTGAGAGCAATAGTGCATATCAGAAAGGTGGACAGAAACAGCATGTGATGGATACAGCACATATAAAATAGTTTCCCTGTGCTTTGGGAATACGTAGTGGGGAAGGAGAATTTATATCTGTGAAGTGGTTAGAACCCATTACACACTTGCATTAGGACACTAGTGTTTAGGGACATCTTAGACAAATTCCCTTCCTCCCTGACGATGACTTGCAATCCCAGATGACAGCATTGTTTATTTTCTGTTCTGTCACCTCATCTCCAAGGAGCAGACTGAAAACTGTGGGTTCAGAATGAGACAAGGCTGGAATGTCAGGTCACACACTGGAGTCTGGGTGGCTACAATGTCTGGATGTCTAAAATAAAATCCATAACAGTGGCCAATATTCTAGAAACTGGACATATATGATATATATACCATGATAGGTAAAAATTGATAGCCTGAATGTACTGTAAGTCGCTTTGGATAAAAGCGTCTGCTAAATGCATACATTTAATTTAATTTAGTTGTAATTTAATATATTATATAGCAATTTTATTTGGCATATTTTGTGGCAAACAGACAACACATTTTTGAAATATCTGTTTACTACTTTGTTAACCACAAAGATAAAAGTGTGGCAAAGTAATCCAAATGTTTTTGATATATCAAGTAAGCAGAGTTGATATAAAAGGTTATATGAAAATTAAAAGAAAATGACTTCCTCCACCCTCTGCCCCACTCTCTGTTGATAAACAAAGACTGGATGCCTCTTTGTTCTGCATCAATAATGTAAACGGCACGAACAGTGAAGCACAAAGCTGACATATGAAATATTTTTTTGGCTCAATAGTCATAAAAATTCTAACGAGCACCAATACTGCTGTTAATGCTCTATATAAATAAATAGTGTCAAATTAATGGATTCCAGATAAGTCTGTAAAACAATCATAAAATGGTACTGTCATTTGACAATGCGAACATTAGGAATGTACAGGGCCATCCTTAGCTGACATGGGGCCCAGTGTAAGGTAGGGAGCGCTAAGAAATAACTTATTCAAAAACAAAACAACAACAACTAAAACAGTTCTACTGTGGCGAAATTATACATTTGAGCAATGTTCAGACTGTTCTAAAATCAGCATATTGTCACTGCTTATTCAAAACTTTCTAATGACAAATAGTCTATAATGGTACATTATTTCACACATAGTATGTACTAAATGAGAAAAATAGAAATGTAGGCATTAATTGATGCACAAACAATTATAATAGTATATGTCTTGTATATAGTATTGTGTATTGCATGTTCATACTATAAGTGAAGTTACATAAATGTGTATTTTTACGTTCCATATAAACAAGCACTATGCTCATTGGTCGCCGCCATCCTTGGAAATGACGACAAATGATGCTTAGGTCGGGTTGATCTGCCACAAGTTTATAAGTCTGATGTCTAACTTGGAGCAGCGTTTGAGACATGGGTAGGAAGTTGGACAAATCAGAGTTGTCTGGAATGCAGCATAAGTTCAACTTTTTAAAAACACAACCCCATATTTCCCCAGTCCACTGCCCGCGTCTCACGTCATGAATGTCATGGATCCCGCGCATTAGGTGGCTACTTATAAATGTGTGGATATAACAAAAAATTACTTTATAACCTTTACCTGTAAGAAAAAAGAAAAAAAGACATAGCAACAAGATGAACCCTGCAACAATGTAACAGTAATATCAATACTATAATCTCTTCTGATATCATATTTAAAATTGTTTATGCACTGGATACCAGAAATGAAAGATGGCACCATTGTGTTTGTATGAAACAAGAGACTTATTTAAAGTAGCCCCAGTTTCAGTTACCCGGATGAGCGGCTTGATTAACAGCATTATACACAAACATGAGGAAATATCAAAATGCTGGGGGCACGACTGACCAATCAAAATCAAGAATTCTAGAGAGCCATTTAGTAATTTTAAAAATCCTACTTTTACTGATGAAGTTTTGATCCTGGCTTATTTTTATTTCTTCTTTAATTACAAAAAGGAAAGGCGATAAAACTAGGCACAAAACATTTATTGGACAAAAACGCCTCCACTTAAAAGCAGGTCTATTTTGAGCTTCCATTGGCTATAATCTTGGGATGAAAACACTTGAAGTAGCTGCTCATCACAGCGGTAGAGCAAGATCCATCTGGCTAATTCTTCTCAAGAAGTGTTTGCCTAAAAAGAAGAGGGAAAAGTTTTTAATTTCTCCAAGAAGCAGATATTATTTTCCCCTCCATTCAGGAGCTGGAGAGCTGTATATTAGTGCTCCCACACACCAGGGTTTTAAAAGCAAATATCTACTGTGTCGTTGCTGAGCAACCAATTATGCAAGATTTGCACTTCCTCTTTGAATGCTGTTTGCTATTAATGTTAAGAATATATTTTTCTTTTCATTCTAGGACAGTGTGAAGCACGTCCAGAAAAATGCATGCCATGCTTGTTGCACAGCAGACATCAGAGAATTTGATTTCTGCAATGCTCAACTAATTATTAATCAGTCAGATGAAAACAGAAATGAAAAGACAGAGGCTTTTTCTCGTGTAAACTGATGCCAGAGCTTTCCTCTGCCTCCATGCTGTGCTCAGCTGTAACAACGTAGAAAAGAGTGAAGGGGTATAAAGAATATTGCTGACACTTTCCCCATTCAATTCCAGAGACACTTAAAGCATGATTAAAGAGAAGGAAGAAAGAAATGGAAGGGCAGACGTTCTGCAGTTTCAACATTTTCCTCTGCAGAAAGCAATTCATGCCTCCAGGAACTACTAGGACAATGTATTTATGTACCCTCACACATACTTGGAATGAGGTGAAAGTATGCTTTAATTAACACCCAATAACTGTTGATGCAGGTTGCTGTTTATACTTCAAGGTTTCAGCTGTTGTCCTTTCTGACAGCCTCCATGTAAATGTTGGCTGTAAATACAGTTCATACTCCTAAATACACATCTGCTAGAAGATAGAACAGCACGGACTAAAGAAAACAGCAACAGAGCTTTACTCTTGTCATTTTGTTAGGTCATATATATATATATATATATATATACAGTACAGACCAAAAGTTTGGACACACCTTCTCATTCAAAGAGTTTTCTTTATTTTCATGACTATGAAAATTGTAGAGTCACACTGAAGGCATCAAGGGCTATTTGACCAAGAAGGAGAGTGATGGGGTGCTGCACCAGATGACCTGGCCTCCACAGTCACCGGACCTGAACCCAATCAAGATGGTTTAGGGGTGAGCTGGACCGCAGACTGAAGGCAAAAGGGCCAACAAGTGCTAAGCATCTCTCGGGGGAACTCCTTCAAGACTGTTGGAAGACCATTTCAGGTGACTACCTCTTGAAGCTCATCAAGAGAATGCCAAGAGTGTGCAAAGCAGTAATCAATGCAAAAGGTGGCTACTTTGAAGAACCTAGAATATGACATATTTTCAGTTGTTTCACACTTTTTTGTTATGTATATAATTCCATATATAATTCCACATGTGTTAATTCATAGTTTTGATGCCTTCAGTGTGAATCTACAATTTTCATAGTCATGAAAATAAAGAAAACTCTTTGAATGAGAAGGTGTGTCCAAACTTTTGGTCTGTACTGTATATATATTTTTTTTTTCCCCAAGTAATTTACATATCATATAGTATACATTTTATTAAATTAAAAATGTGAATAAAATAATTTAGAATTTATTATTGAAATATTATATATTGCATATTATATATTTCACAATTAGATATTAAAAAGGAATTTGAATATTTAATTATATGAAATTGTATATCATATATATATATATATATATATATATATATATATATATATATTATCATTTTTATTTATTTAATTTAATATACATATGAATAAACGCACATATGGGATTGGATGAATTAGATTTGTTGCTCTCAACCTTTCCTGAGGATGGTACTCCCCTAGTTATGCTTGGAGATTTTAACATCCACCTAGATAAACCTCTGTATGCTGATTTCCACACTCTGCTTGCCTCTTTTGATCTCACCCGAGTGTCAACTACTGCTACTCATAAATCAGGCAACCAACTGGACCTTATTTAGACGCGACACTGCTCTACTGATCATGTTCTGGTTACTCCACTGCACACGTCGGATCATTTCCTCCTCACCCTTAACCTCAACATGGTCCCTGACACATCACTTACCCCTCCACATGTCATCTTTCGACGTAACGCACACTTTCACCCTCCCAGCTATCTGTAATGGTTTCATCTTCACTTCCTTCCCCTAAACTGTTAGCATCTTTTGATGCTAACAGTGCTACTGATACTTTCTGCTCCACTCTTACATCTTGTTTAGACACTGTTTGCCCCTTATTTTCCAGGCCAGCCCGTAACACCCCTTATGCCCCTTGGTTATCTGATGTTCTACACGAACACCGTTCTAAGCTAAGAGCTGCTGAAAGGGTGTGGCTTAAATCCAAAAATACTACTGACCTTAATGTGTATCAGTCACTCCTATCTTCCTTCTCTGCTAATGTCCCCACTGCTAAAATGACATACTACCATAACAAAATTAACAATTCGCATGCTTTTTAAAACATTTTCCTCACTTCTTTGTCCTCCTCCTCCCCCTCCTGCTTCATCTCTAATCGCTGATGACTTTGCCACATTTTTCATTAATAAAATAAAACACATCAGTGCACAATTTTCCACACCACAATCAGTCAAGCTCATATCACCAGCCAACATACACTCATTTACATCCTTCTCTTCACAGAAGAGAGGCAGAAGTCTCAAAACTCATCCTTTCTAATCACCGTACTACTTGCCAGCTTGATCCTATTCCATCTCATCTCCTTCAAGCCATTTCTCCTGCAGTTGTACCTGCACTCACTCACATCATCAACTCATCCCTCCACACTGGTGTTTTTTCCTCATCATTTAGACAGGTTCGTATAACTTCACTACTTAAGAAACCCCCCTTCAACCTATCTCTTTTTGAGAAATACAGACCAGTTTCCCTTCTTCCTTTCATTGCAAAAACACTTGAATGAGCTGTGTTCAACCAAGTCTCTACATTTCTCACACACAACAACCTCCTTGACAGCAACCAATCTGGCTTCAGAAGTGGACATTCAACCGAGACTGCCTTGCTCTCAGTTGTTGAAGCTCTAAGACTGGCAAGAGCGGAATCCAAATCTTCAGTACTTATCCTGCTTGATCTGTCCGCTGCTTTTGACATGGTTAACCACCAGATCCTCCTATCAACCCTACTGGCAAAGGGTATCTCAGGAACCACACTTCAATGGTTTGAGTCTTACCTATCAGATAGGTCCTTCAAAGTATCTTGGAGAGGTGAGGTGTCCAAGTCACAACATCTAACTACTGGGGTGCCTCAGGGCTCAGTTCTTGGACCACTTCCCTACTCTGTCTACATGGCATCATTAAGTTCTGTCATTCAGAAACATGGCTTTTCATACCACTGCTATTCTGATGACACTCAAATCTACCTCTCATTCCATTCTGATGATCCGACGGTAGCTAATCGCATCTCAGCTTGTCTAACAGACATTTCTTGCTGGATGATAGACCATCACCTTCAACTCAACCTTGCCAAGACAGAACTGCTTGTGGTTCCAGCAAACCCATCGCTTCATCACAATCTCACCATCAAATTAGGCACATCAACCATAACTCCTTCAAAAACAGCTAGAAGCCTTGGAGTTATGATTGATGATCAGCTGACTTTCTCAGACCACATTGCTAAAACTGTCCGATCCTGCAGATTTGCTTTATTCAACATCAAGAAGATCAGGCCTTTTCTCTCGGAACATGCTGCGCAACTCTTTGTTCAAGCTCTTGTTCTGTCCAGGCTGGACTATTGCAATGCCCTCTTGGCAGGTCTTCCAGCCAATTCTATCAAACCTTTACAATTAATCCAGAATGCGGCAGCAAGATTAATTTTTAATGAGCCAAAAATAATACACGTCACACCTCTGTTTATCAATTTGCACTGGCTTCCAATAGCTGCTCGCATAAAATTCAAGGCATTGATGTTTGCCTACAAAACTACCACTTGCTCTGCACCCATTTACCTAAATTTGTTACTTCAGACTTATGTGCCCTCTAGAAGCTTGCGTTCTACAAGTGAACGTCGCTTGATTGTGCCATCCCAAAGAAGCACAAAGTCACTTTTACAGACTCTTAAATTAAGGCCCAATCCCAATTTTTCCCCCATTATCCCTTCCCCTTTCCCCTACCCATCCGTTTCGTGCGTTCACGTGAAGGAGTAAGGGTGTCTCGATTCTCTTTTGGTTGGAGGGGTAGGGGTAGGGGAAGGGCCAGATAGCCCTTCAAACAAAGATTTTTCGGGACCACACTTCAAACGAAGGGGTATGAATTATCTCAGCAACATGGCTGCTACAGCGAACAAAAAGACACATAAATGTAAGCTTTTTTGGCATAAATAAAGATTTTAACGAAAAGTATTAATTAATTTTTTTTATGTTACATTCAATTGTGAGTTCATATTAACGGTCATGTTACTAATATTTGCTAACGTCATATCATTACAGACTGCATGATAGGGCCACAGCATATGTCTGATCAGGGCCATAACTGCCATATACATTGATGGGGGCTAATCCCCCCAATAATTAGAAATCGCTAAACCATTTTCTCAAATATTGTCTATTCGAGAGAGAGAGAGAGAGAGAGAGAGAGAGAGAGAGAGAGAGAGAGAGAGAGAGAGAGAGAGAGAGAGAGATGGAAGTTGCGTGTATTCGCGTCTGTGCGTTTAACTTTTTAGAATGAGTTTACTTAAAAACAGCGATTGTATCCTCTCATCGCTGGAAAATATAATGTAGCTATTCAGTATTTAAACTGTATTTAATAAAAGCCGTGTGGCAGTGTTGACAAGTTTATTTTCTCCTGGATGTGTGAGCTGCGCGATTTCCGATATGTGTGTGTGTCAGTAAGCAGCTCATTAATACAGAACGATAATTAAAGGCTCTAATGCACACCAGCACACCAGTATATGTAAGAGCTAGACGACGAATGATGACGTGTGACGGCATAGTAGTGGTGTGTGTCCCAATCCTTAGGGGACTATTTCCCCCCCTATACCACTTTATACTCGGAACAAGGGGAAGGGGTAGGCGGAGTGGAAGGGGTATAAAATAGAATTGGGATTGGGCCTAAATGTTCCGGAATGACCTCCCCAACTCAATCCGAGCAGCTGAGTCCTTAGCCATCGTCAAGAATCGGCTTAAAACCCATCTCTTCCATCTTTATTTGACTCTCTAACTTTAACACTCACTATTCTAATTCTATTCTTAAAAAGAAAAATCGAACTACCTTTCAAATATTTTTGTATTCTATTTTCTTTTCATTTATTATGCAATTGTGTGTGTGTGTGTGTGTGTGTGTGTGTGTATAAACCTCTAACACTAGCTTGCTCTATTCTTTTTTTATTCTGTTTTCTTTTTATTTATTATATTATTTAAAAGCCCATGCTACATGTACTGTGTTAACCTAACTGAGACTTGTTATAGCACTTATATATCATTGCACTTTTTGTTGTATTTGATTGCTTCCACTGTCCTCATATGTAAGTCGCTTTGGATAAAAGCTCTGCTAAATGAATACATGTAAATGTAATGTAAATATACTGTATATAATAAAATATATAGTATTTAAATAATATATTCTAAATGATTTAAGTCAGTTTATTCAAATTATATAATGTTCAATTATACATATATTTATTCTGAAATCATCTCATGTCAGATGTAACCTTATATAAGATAAACAATTAAAGGACTACAATGAAATGCATTGCTATATGAGAAACTTTATTAACAAATAAAAGGCAAAGCAGAGCGTAATTTCACCCTTAGATATGTATCAAAAGCCAAGTGCCACAAATTATACTATTATGCACTTCCAATATTAAAATACAACCTCCACTAAGTGACAGCAATATATATATTTCTATAGGCATCTGCAACACAAATAGCAGCTAAAACTTTAAATAGGATTAAATAGTCAACAGTAGACATCATGCTTCTTCTCCTGCACCAGAGCTCCTTCTGGTGGTGATTCAGCAAAGTGTATAATTCACTACAGACTAGAGCAGGGTTGTCAAAACTCTATTCCTGGAGGGCCAGAGCCCTGCAGAGTTTAGATTCAACCCTAACTAAACACACCTGATCCAACTATATACGCTTATTTGAAAACTACATGGTATGTGTGTTACAATAGGCTAAGAACAAAACTCTTTAGGGGTCTGGCCTTCAAGAATTGTGTTTGACACCCAAGTACTAGAGTTTGCCAATTAGCACTGATTTAAGCTCAGTCTCTAGCCCTCAAACAATCACGGTAAATACATCTGGACAAGAGACAAAACTGACTCTGTACCAGCACATAATGAAAAACCTAATAACATACTGAAGTACATAATACAAGCAGACAGGACAGCAGAGAAGGAAATTAGGCACAGCAGTGCTGCCCTCTAGTGGGCAGGAGTCTACAGTGAGGTTGCAGCAGGACAGCTCAGATGTGACTAAGCGAGCACCCATTGAAGAATGCTGGTGTCCTTTCCACCAGTAGAGATAAGATGACTGTCATCATGGAGAAAGGCAACGTTGGTCACATGACTGCTATGCCCACCATAGATATGGCTGGGGGCCTGTGGATGAAGAGAAAAATGTTTAATCAAGTATGATTGAATAGAATAGCCAATACTGAAAATAAAATGCAAAACAAATCTCACCCTTGGCTGGGAACAGGGGTTAGAGAACAAGTGCACTTTGCCAAAATCATCAGCTGAGGCAAGGAGGTTTTTGTCATGTGACTTGCATAGAGCATTAATGTCTGTGCCATCAGCACCCTCTGGCCAGATTCCTAAAAAAAAAAAAACACACACATATACATACATACATACATACATACATATATATATATATATATATGAAATAAAATGAATAGAAAGGGAAAAGTGGAGCAAAAAATGTCATAATTTAATAATATCCAAAAAAACGTTATTTCAGCATTACATAGCCATTTCCAGGAAAACGGGATACTATTAAACTGTTTTTTCTTCTTCTTCCATATTATGTGTAAGGTGTTACTTACCAAACACATTGAAACCTAGCACACATGTGGAAGTGGCCCATTCTAGATTCCGCACTGCATCTGCACTAGTAACATGCTTCCCACTGGATGCCTCCCCTTTTTAACAAGAAACATATAACCAGCCATTAATACATGACATCTGAGCTTCATTCACTGACAAAGGTGTTAGGTGAGAAAACAACTCACAGAACAAGATCTCATAGTCGCCTGAGTTGGTTACAATAATCTGGCTGTCGGTGGACCAGTCGAGATGAGTGACAAAACTGGAGTGTCCCTACAGATATAAGACACAGTATTAAATGAGTGCTCATAATCTCCATTTAATTATAATAAAGAGAAACCAATTTGGGACGATGAATTTATCCCCTTGTACAACTCACAGTGCATTTGCCAACACGGCTGTATTTCCTGCCGTTCTCAGTAACGGAGTAGATGTACACAAAATTGTCGTGGGAAGCCACAGCCAGGTACGCCCCATCTATGAGACAGAGAGGATGGGAGTTGCGATATTGGACACATACAGTACACTACCAATCACAAGTTTGGGATTTAAAATATTAAAATAGACAACAGTAATTTTAAACTAATACGATTTCATAATATTATGTTTTTTAGTGTATTATTGATCAAATTAATGCAGCATGAAACTTTGGGGAGTGAAAATAGGTTAAAATTCAAACAGTGAATAACAATTAGTTGTGACTAATGGCTTAAAGCAGAAAATAACACTAAACACACCTGGAGAATATTTAACAACGGAGATGATTTCATTGCCATCTGTATGCATAGAGACAAGATCACGGGTGTCAGTGTCCAGCACCAGCCACCTGTAAGCAAAAAAAAAAAAGAAAACAATTATTCTTATATTATAATTACAAGTGTTTTTAATTAAATATACAGTTACGGAATAAACATACCAATTTTAAACCAGAGCTGTTAAATGTTTCTGCTTTATGACATGTTATGCCACGTTAATTAAGTCAATACTTATAAAGTTCACATGTGCGATCATACCTTCCTGTCATGGTGCCCACAGCAAGCACAGTGCCACTGGGATGAAATCCAACAGAACGCCCAGGGTCCTAGAATAAAACAAACAAATAGTTATTTAAAAAACAAACAAACAAACAAAAACATTACAACTGCATTAAAAAAATCTATTAATATACAATATATGCATTTCATTTTTATATTTTAACAGAAATATTCAACAATAAAAATAAACATTGCAAATGTATATTTATATGCATTTAATGTGCAAAATATTTTAAAATTAGACAATACATTTTTATATTTGAATATGATTAAACAATTATTTTTAACAATTAAACAAAAAAATCTAAAATATACATTTTGTAAATACATGTAAAATTAAAACATCTGTTATATTACGATCATTATTCTATGCATTTGTTTTTAATATTATTGTAATATACATATTATACAATAAAAAATATATATATTTATCCATAGCAGAACATTCTGAAAATGTCTAACATGGTCACTCGTCTTCAGTGTGAACTACAATGTAAAAATAAAACTTGCAAAGCAAATGAGATCATTTTTTGATTATGTAAAAGTATTATTATTGCAATGTAAAAGTGAACAGAGAGTTCATACAAACCTCAATGGCCTTGCTCCACAAAGGCAGATGGGAAGAGGTGTCCCAGAAATAGACCTGCTTGTCTTGACCACATGTCACAAACTGCTCAGTACTGGGATGCACATCCAAGGCCCACAACTCATCAGTGTGACCCTTTCACAGAGAGAAAACAGAGACCAGGTAAGGAATGGCAGCTTTCCATCCAAACAACCAGTCCCAGGCCCAGAGGCCATTACCTGTACCTCAATTGATCATTGTTGCATAATCTATCTCATCAGGCATTTAAACACACATAACTGTAGTTGGTTGTTTTACATCTGGCCTCTTCATGTTTAAGTGGGCAGATATTGGCAAATATAAGCTGCAATATGGTCCAGAGCATATGCTGTTAATTATCAAAGGCCTGGTTAAAAGAAACTGAGGAAATATTTTGTGATCTTATTGACTTTTGGCAAAGATATTATGCCAAAAGTCATCTAAACAAAGTTTATCATCATCTGACAACGTATACCTGAACAATGGGAGTGAGGGAACCAGAGAAAGAGCCCCGTAGCACAGCGTTTCGGGTTGTTCCCACAAACAGCTCGTCCTGTTTTCCTTCAGCTAGAGTGCGGACAGGTCCAAAGGCCTCGGGAACCTGATTACACAGACAGAAATATATGTTAAGGAACATGTACATCTTAACTAAAACAGGATTTGTAGAAATTGTTCTGACTTAAGCGAATTCAGTGCTGATGTATCTGGATCTAATAAAGAAGAAAATCGAATGATTGCATTACATTTCAGCACTAGAAATATAATATATTGAAGAGTACATGGCGATCATTAATAATGAGTATCTATATTGAGTATGAGTATTCAACACTGCTGTCTGGATTTCATTGTGAATGTGAGTAAAGCTTTTATTTGTTTAGAAAGAACAAGAAAACTTCACCTCAAGCTCACTCTTTTTCTGGTAATCGTGGTCCCACAGCAGCACCCTGCGGTCTTTTCCTCCACCTGACACCAGCGTTCCATCTTTCAGCACACAAAGAGAGAAGATCCCACCCTCATGGGCTCCCGAAACCACCTGGGTGATCCGGTTTCCACCTTTGAATCAGAGTTCATCATCAAATCATAGGCTGCACTGAGGGAGTATCTCCACCACTAGCAGTCAAACAGATGGATTTGCTGTTTTTCTAACTGCCAGTAGATAAAAACTTGGATTAAATGTAATTTATTTCTTAATTTTTTTTATTCTAGATAAGTATTTTGGCAACAACAAAAAAAAAATGCTTTAAATATATAATGACCTTTTGCCCAGATGTAGATGTTTCCACTAGAATCTCCGGTGATTGCATCTCCATTCCCAGCAAAAGCCACGCAGAGTACATACTTGGGTTTTTCATGTTTCTGAAAGCACACCAAAAATAGGAATTCTTTGAATAAAATCACTCAAAGATTTTTTTGTGTCATAGGGTTTTAGAATGCAACCTAAAATAAAATATGCACTCTGCATTAAAATAAAGGAATTGGAATGCAAATCCAAATGAAAAGAAAAATTTAAAGAAAAACATGGATTTAAAATAAAATAAAATAATAAACAGGGATTTAGAATGTTAACTTCCAAATGAAAAATAAAATACAACTGAACAAAAAAATAAAATTCACATATAGGCAATCAACTCTGTGAACACTCTGTGCTGACTTTGTATTTGTGTCGGAATACAGAAAAGTTAATGTTGCAAACCTCAAACACTCCTTGGCGTTTTGTAAGAGTACTCCCTTCCAGTGTCCAAAAGTTGATGTGAGACTTCCCGCAGGTGACAATTAGGTTGGCCTCCATGGGGTGGAAGACAGCACCCAAAACTGAGTCATTGGAACACTGCAAAATTGTGAGTGGATATGTTACACAAAATATGATGCTTCTTCCTTTGATGAGGTGGCAATATTTTTTACTATTTCCCACTAAAGCACATACAGTCGTGGCCAAAAATATCAGCCCCCTTGGTAAATATGATCAAAGAAGGCTGTGAAAATTCATCTGCATTGTTAATCCTTTTGATCTTTTATTTAAAGAATTCACAAAAATGTATCCTTTCATTGAATAATAAGAATTTAAAGTGTGGGGAAATATCATTATGAAATAAATGTTTTTCTCTAATACACATTGGCCACAATTAATGGCCCCCTTTTATTCAATACTTTCTGAAACCTCCATTTGCCAGTTTAACAGGTCTAAATTTTCTCCTATAATGCCTGGTGAGGTTAGAGAACCTCACAAGAGATCAGAGACCATTCCCTCATGCAGAATCACTCCAGACCCTTTAGATTCCCAGCTCCATGTTGGTGCTCTTCCAGGCAGATTCGTAACATTTTATGTTGATTGGAAATTCTTAATTATTGCCCTGATGGTGGAAATGGGAATTTTCACTGCTCTAGCTCTTTTCTTAAAGCCACTTCACCAATTTGTGAAGCTCAATTATCTTTTGCTGCACATCAGAAATATATTCTTTGTTTTTTTCTCATTGTGATGGATGATTAAGGAAATCTGGGCTTTGTTTTCCCTCCTCTTTATATTTCTGTGAAACTATTCTGGATAATTTCATGTTTATAATCACACTGGACTGCTCAAAATTGTGAATATGAATGGGAATATACTTCAGAGATATTTTACTCATAAGAATTTCTAGGGGGGGGGCAATAATTGTGTCCAATGAGTATTTGAGAAACCCCCCGTTTTACATTCTTATTATCCAATGAAATGATACATTTTTGTGATTTCTTTAAATAAAAGATCAAAAGGATTAACAATGCAGATGAATTTTCACAGCCTTCTTTGATCATATTTACCAAGGGGCTGATATTTTTGGCCACGAATGTATACATCACAAAGACATCAGTGACAATTGCACACTTTAAGAATTATATATTTGTGTGCAAACATGATGATTTTAGCATTATAATTTAATTTTATTTTAAATACTTTCAAATTTACCTGAAACAGCTTGAAATGTAATATTCCATAAAAATAAAAACAATTATTTGGGTGGGAGCCCAGTAGTTGGAAAGGAAGGGCTTAAAAAATAAGGGAGGATGGTGATGTCAGGAAAGTAATTTCATAGGTGGTACAAGTCATTGCATTACAAGATTAAGAGAACAAACATGACAACTTCCAGATGAACATGCAGACGCCAAGAAGACGTTATGGTGGTGGACGTGCAGTCAGGGTTTAAAACCACCTGGTCTGTGAACACTCAGGTTTCTGTTATTAAAAGACTATCACACAAGACACACTATGCCAGTAAACTGTACATAAAGTCTAGTATTACTGCATTGTATTAACAGCCACACACTCTTTTATACAGCATTTCGTCTTGCCTCACCTTAACCTCTGCCAATTGCTTTTCTTTCTGCCAGTCCCAAACAGACAAAATATGGTCATTTGCATCATCAACCGCACACAAATGAGCACCACCATTCTGTGAAGAGGAGAGGTATTATATCTATGTCAAATACCATTGTTCATTCAGCCATTTACCATTGATCAAATATTCATTATCTTTTCCCATTGTGCAGATTTCTCATAATAAGGAATCAAAGCACAGATTATTTATCCAGAATTTAAAAAAGGAAAAGATCGCTTACCGACTTTGAGAAGGCAACACAGGTGACAGCTCTGTCAAACACACCCGCTCCAATCACATGAAGAGTGTTCAAACTGACAGAGTCCCACACACGGACATGAGGCTGCAAAGCCTGATGGGAAAACAAAGACTGAGTTATATGCATATGATTGTAGCTTCTCTAAAACAGATTAAAGGAATAGTTCACATAATCATTATTTACTCATTTCATTTATTTTACATTAACTACAGTTCAAAGGTTTGGGGACAGTAAGTTTTTTTTTATCTTTTTGAAAAAAAGCCTTGTGCTTAACAAGGCAGAATTTATTCAATAAAAATTCTGTATTATTGTGAAATATTATTACAAATGAAAATAACTGCTTTCTATTTTATTATATTTTAAAATGCAATTTATTCCTTTGATACCAGACTGAATATTCAGCATCATTACTCCAGTCTTCAGTGTCACATGATCTTTCAGAAATCATTCTAATATGCTGATTCTGTGCAAAAATGTCTTATTATTATCAATGTTGAAAATGTTTTGCTGCTTCATATTTTGTGGATACCATGCAACTTTTTTTTATTGTTTAAACAATAAAAACTTCAAAAGAAGAGCATTTCATTGAAATAGAAATCCCATTAACGTTACACATTTTTGTAACTTGTCACTTTTGATCAATTTAATGCACCCTTCCTGATTAAAGGTATAATTCATAAAGCCAATACACTTTGTAAACTGCTAAAACATTAATGCAAATTGTGATCATGAGCACAATAATTTTGTTTCTGAGCACATAGAGGGCTGGTTCGAGTCGCGAGATCAACACATTATTATACGGTTACAGAATGTAAATGTGAACTAACTTTGCCATCTTTGGATGTTCCGGCAACTTGTCCTGTTGCTATGGTGACCATGTCTGGATGGATGGCCAAACTGCAAAGAGAACATTGTCAGGATCAGTGCTTGTCAGAAAAGACCTCTTACTAGGGAACCGTAAACGAATGCAGTCTGATCCCAGGAAAAGCTGTAAACAGTTTCGCAAACCAGCAGGGACTTTGACAGTCCCAGAGAGAGCATTCCAGTGTTATTTTATTTAGCTACAAATGCTAATTAACTAATATTTTACAACAAATAACTTCTTGATGCCGATCACACTCTGTTACAGCAGAGGAGATCTACATAAAATAATCTCTGAATGGCTAATAGTAGAAGCACTGCCTTGCAGCCAAACAGAAGACAGAAGAGATCTAGTCTGATTGCAGGTGTATTTGAATATAATGTGGGATTTGCTTATCTTGAAGATAAGAGTCTGTTAAGCATAGAAAGATCTGGCCCTAAAAATGCAAATTTGCTCAGAAACTAGCAACACTTCCTGAGTACATTGACTCTTTTTGTTAAACGATAGCAATACAGTGGTATACAATATTTGTTCATGAAGATAATAACAACTTATTGACCTTTGAACAATGACCTAGTTTGAGAATAATCTGCATATGATTTCCCTGTATGACATCAACGTCGGACTGCGGTAGTTCAACCAGTGCTGTTAATCTTCATTAACAGTGCAATAATTGGCCAAAAGCATGTGGAAACTTTCTCAAAAATCAACTGAATGTATATTTACCACTTGACATCATCATTATGGCCCAGATAGTGTCTTTGTTGCTGCTCTTCTACATTGTACAGCACCACTATGGAAGCATTGAAGTACACAATCTCTCCCGTCGGCAGCAGGTACAGGTTGGAACGGCAGTCCTTTCCCCTATAGCCATAACTGATAGAGCGTGTTAAGAAACAAAGTGCATTTCCACGGACTGTAGTAGATAAGCAAAGATGTGTGTTATTAAATCAACACTATATTGTGTCACATTTTAAATGGGTTTCAATTCTATTTATAAAATGAGCTCAATTTTCGAAGATTGCCGATGCACTTTGCTAACTGATACTTATTAATTAAATTAATTTTCTTTATGGGCTAAATAAAAAAAGAAGAGAAAGACTTGAAGCAATTCTCCTATAAAATTCTTTTTTTTTTATGGTAATATTCACACGTTGCTAATACAATTCATCTATCAAAATTCATCGTAATTCACTAAAATGTTTTTAAAATGTGAACTAGCTGCATAAAAAAGAAAAGAAAAAAAGACAATTGCAAGGATACACCCACTGAAGTTTTAGCTTGCGCTCAGGCAGTGCCACTTTGTGGTCAAGGCTGTAACTTTCCCTCAACTGGTCTGGAATATGCATGGTGATTGGACGTCCACGGAGGAACATCCTCACGTAACCCTCATCTGTTCAAGAGGAACAAAACATACAGTAAGTGACCAAACATAAACCAGCAGTAAACATGGTTTGTTAGGAAAGATTTGTCAAATTATCCAGGCCCTGTTGACAGAACTATGCTCATTTAGAAACCCATTACAAAATGAGATTGACTGGAGGCATTATGGCAATCCAAAATAGTTTTTAGCTGTAATGCAGAGGATAATGTGATCCATTCAGGCTAATGTATAAGGAACATTTCCCATAACACAGCTCAGTCTCAGTCTCTCCCTGCACGGCTAGTTAAACACAGTTAAAAAAAATATTACATTCATATAAATTTATGCAAAAAACTAAAACAAAAAAAACAAGAAAAAACTTCCCTCTACTGAAACACTCAAAGGAACTAATATTCTGTACACTAGACAGGTTTAATGCAGAACTTACTGCCACAGTATTATTTATATTCTATTATTTCATTTATTAATATTTTGAATTAAATTTAATTTTCAGTCATTTTGTTATGAGCTTTTTCAGTTTTAATCAATTGAGTATTTCAGCTTAAACTTATTCCATTAGTTAGTTGCTAAGGCCGCATATCAGTTTTAAGTTTTTTAACTGATGATAATATTTTATTGCAGTTATTTATTAACAACAATGACATGCTGTTGCTATTGTATTGTTAGGTACTTGATAGTTTGTTCTTGGTGGTCACATAAAGCACTTAAAGCAAAAGACCAAACATATATTGATATCAAGGTCAAAATAAAAACATCTTGTGTTTTTATTTAATGATATTCACCGTATTTACTTTAACACAAAAACTTACCAGCATTGAAGGTGCACTCTTTGGTTTTGCTGAAAGAACAAAAGAGAGTGATGTCATTCATTAATTCACTCCTTCAAAGACTACAATCCATCCAGACAAAAAGTTAAAAAAAAAAAACTTTCTAAAAACCATTTCTGAATTTTTTTTTCTTTTGCCGTCTTTGTCTTGTTTTTTTGTTAGAGGATGACTAATTCATTGAGCTTGTCCATTAATCCTGACCAGGCTTTCATGTGGCCTTTCACAGAGCACTGTGCAATGGAGAGAACATAGAGTTAAAGTGACAGGAGGAGAGGGTAACCCAAAACTGCTTTCAACTTTAGTACAGGCAGAATTAAAACCTGTTTAAATGACTAAACAGATTTGGAGGGGGGCCAGCACTGAAGGGGATTTTGCATTGAAAACAAATGTGGCAAAACACTGGAGGCTTTGATGAAAAAAGAAAAAAAAGTTCTGTTTGTGTCTGTGCATGCAGTTTGTAACGGCTTTTCCTAACCACACAGTTTTCTTCTTCCTGTATGCTGACATATGGCTGTCATGATTGACAGCAGTCACAGACAGCTAGATGCAATAAATTAGACCTATCAATCCAGTCCTGTTTGCTGGAATAGGTTTGTAAGACTCAACTATCCACGTGGGGATTTGAACTGGCAGCAAACCATTTCTCTGGTTTGAAAAAATGGACCTTTTTTAGGGAGAAATAAAAGGTTATGTAATGGGAAGACAGAAGGATCGTGGGTGCAGATGAATAGAAATGCTCCCACAATGATCTGTTTGTGTCCATGCAGTCCTGCAGAAACAATCCAAACACTTCATTAAAGTAAAGACTGAATCAAAGCAGGCCCCACCAAAGCATCCCTAATAACCCCTATTCAGAGTGGTGTAGACAAAATTATACAATACTGCCATAAATGTGAGGGACCGTTTTCATATGTGTCACCACATGGAGTTCTAGAAATAGAAATGTTAAGTAAATATTCAAATATTACACAAATATATATTTGTTTCTTAATAGTTTGATTTGGATTGTGCATGTACCTTCACAATTCAGTTTAAAACATGAATTATGTCACTTTTTACTCTCATTTGGACTGGGTGTTCATTTTGAACCCTGTTTTCAACCAACATCATGCTTATTATATAATCTTTTTTATATTTATGAATGGCATTTTAGGAACATACCAGGAGTCCACACATCTAATTTAAGAAGATGATGATACACACAATGGCAGACGTCCTGGCAACAAAGCCATTTTCTAATTAGCACATACTGGAAAAATCTATTTTACCAGTAATCATTCTAGGATGTATAGCAGCCATAACTCAATATAATGCTGTAAGAATGTGCCACAAATGCACTTGACCTCAAAGGAGCCTTATACTAATGCACATACTCTACACACCCATCCATCCCCCACACAGCATTAATGACATGTTCCAATCTGACAGTTCATGTCTTTTATACATTAAGAACACCACACAAGGTTTGCGCGCACAGTATCTCTATGGACTTAACTGAATTTCTAAGCAAGTGATTTACTAAAATTGATGTTGAAGTTCTCTGGACATGATGTCCTCCAAACCATTTTCTTTCTTGCTATAAAGCACTCACTTTAATTTCCCTTCAAAGCTGTGTGTGTGGCAGTGGGTGGGTTCCATGTTTAATACATAGTACTTAGCAGCAGAAACGATCAATATCTAACTCAGATTGCACTCAAACAATTAGTGAAACTCATGCATTATATGTAGCATATCTTCAACTTAAATGGAAGTTGAATGGGTAACTATCTTCCATGTAAATGATAATTAAAGCCATATGGGAAACATGCACATTTTTGTTAAGTGACTCACAAAATGTTGCACAACATGCCCTAAAAACAAACAAAAGTGAAGCTTTGCAACAGCAAAGTAAAACACATATAAAAAAAGTCTATTGTTCCCATTTGGGAAGTTAAAACACAAACTCAGACAAGGTGTGTTCGCTTTGTTTATCTAGAAGCCAGGATGCTGAGAATATTCTTGTTTGCCAGCATATGTTTGCTTTGTTGCGGGAAGCTGAAAGCAACTCCATTATCAGCCTCACCCTAAAACTACCAAAAGTTTTTCTTTTGAAGACCTGAAGGTGTTTAACAAGAACTTGAGCTTTACCTGGTCGACTTCTTCATGTTGTTTGTCCTGTTATTCCTTTTAAAGTGCTATAGCTGGAATTAGCACACGAGTCAGGCAGAAGACTGAGTTCCTTGTTTGAGTCAACTTCAGCTCTGCACGAACATGGACCTCCCTAACCAATGGAGGACACTTCCTCAGTATGCATGACAGCCCCTTTTTGGGTGACCACACCCCCCTGTGCTTCATTGCAGTAATATGAAGCACTCTGCGGTCAAGAGACTGTTTCAATGGGGTGTCAACCAAGTGACGGCGCACGGTTGCCATGCACCATACAAAGTTTAATCTAAACAATCATGCCATAAAAAAAACACTACCAGCAATTAGGATTTTCTGCCAAACAAACATCATGCAGGTGCACCCTTAGAAGGCTGAATTAGTACTTTGTGGTAAGAAAAAATTCTTATTCTTACTTTTTTACCCTTCTTTTCACTATGAAAAAAAAATAATTTAATGTAACATTATATTAAGTCGTGAAAGTGGTTAATGGATTTCGGTTTATGAAAGTTTAATGAGAGTTTCCCAGTGGTTGTTTTACGGCTTTGATAGGATCTCAGTCAATAACACTTGTATGGACAGATGTCTAACCTAAACATCACGGTTTTCCTTCCTGGAAATCCTGTATGCACTGCATAAATTATTTATGACTTTTTGATCACATTCTTCCTAAGCTTTCTTACTGCGTGCACAAGTGCACTTATTACTTAAAATATCTTTCTAACTAAGAAATGTTAAAATATTTGTGGTTGGTAAGATTTTTTTTTTTATGTTTCTGAGCCTTCAGTGCAAACCAAGCAAAATTATAAAATACTATTACTAGTAAAAAGAATGTTCTATTTTAATATTTATTTTTTTAAATTGTACATTATTTCTCTGAAGCAAAGCTGAATTTTCAGCATCATAACTCCAGTCTTCAGCATCGCATGATCCTTCAGAAATCACTTAAATACTGATTTGCTGCTCAACAAACAATTCTTTTATCTCTATTATCAATGTTGAAAACAGTTGTGCTGCTTAATATTTTTGCAGAAAACATGATGCATGTTTCTATGAACCAGAACACACAATGGTAACCTAACAATTGCTAAATGTTTTCAAATTCTGAACATTTTGTATACTGTACAAGCATTTCATAAAATTTCAAATCGGCAGTGACAACAATTATATCATTCATGATGCTGATTTAGCTCAAAATATACTATAAATTGTATTTTAATAACGGTTTTCTATGGATGGTCCACCTCTTCCCCCTTACACTGTCTCTGGTGTCTTGCTGACCATAGGTCTGGGTTTGTCATCCTATTAGACACTGAGGTAGCATCTATTTTTAGCTTTGTGTTGTTGTCTTGTACTAGCCTCAAGGTTCGGAGGGAAGGAGAAGAACTGAACTTTTATCTCATTGTATAGAAAAAACATTTAGTTTAATGCACTTTATTTAGATGAAATGGTACCTGTCTCTCTTTCCACATGTTGAGCTGCCGGATGAGGTGGTTCTGTTGCGGGAGTCTGCCATCTCCTTCTTTACCGTGGACAGGCGTTCTGTGGACATGCTCTTCCTGACACAAAGAGAAAAGAGCATGAGGTTGAGAAGAATGGAACAATGCAGAGGGCAGGAAAGAAAGACATCAAATAAAAGAACAAAACAGTACGACCGTTATCAACAATGATAATAATATTAAGCTACTTAAACAGCAAAATAGTACGATTATTTCTAAAGGATCATGTGACACTGAAGACTGGAGTAATGGCTGCTGAAATCTTAGCTTTGGATCACAGGAATAAACTTCATTATAGCCATCCTTTAAACTAAATGGTCCAAATGGTTTATTACTCCATATCACCATCTTGAGGTAGAAAAGTAATACTGCACTGATGTTGTAGATGTGGGGGAAAATATTTCCAACATGTGCAACTTCAACAATAAAATGACATTTGAAAAATAATATGCAATTAAAAATGATACATATGTTGCTTATAACTCTCACCTTTTGATAGACATCAGCACCTCCTTTTTCGGAGAGGAGGGAGAGGAAGGATAGCCACTCAAGCGTTTTGTTTGCACATAGCCATTTGTCAGAGGCTTGGATGGCAGAGCTTGCAGTATCTGCCGAACTAAATCAAGAAGGAAGAAAGCGAGATCACATGCATATTATCTTTACCTCCCACATGGAAACTTTTTTATGTAACCACTATATTAAGTATTACAATACATCCCTGTTACTCTAAGGGTTGAAATATCCTAACAGTTAAGAATCTATGATGCTAACACAAAGGTTACATCTTATAATGTTCAATCAGTAATGCACCCTTGGACAAGGTTACCCTCAGATTATTATAGTGTAAATTGCATAAGATGAAAAAGTAACTTTCTAGGCTCTAAAGTCTTAATGACAATACACAAAGGGCCATAACAAAGCACTGACCTTTAGTAGGTCCACTTTTCTTGCTGCTGGCCTGTGTGATCTCCTCACAGCAGCCCAGCCTTCTCAAAGCATCCGCTAATGCCGCCTTCAGCAGCTGAATCTCATCCTCCTGCAGCTGCACCCTCTGCTCCAGGTGAAAGAGACGGTCATCCATCTCCATCCCACTCCCGGCTGATACATTATCATCTGAAAGAGAGAGACAGATAGTTATAGGAAATTGAAATTTCCTTTGAAAATTAAGTTTGTCCAAATTTGAATACATTTCTTTCTTCTGAGGGATATAAAAGATGATATTTCTGTGCTCCAAAGACAAAACTCATAGAGGTTTGGACCGACATGATGGTGAGTAAATGATGACTATCCATTTAAACCAGTGGTTCTCAATCCTTTTTGACTCAATGGTCCCCCATAGTCAAACACGTTATTAAAGGCCCCCCATTATAAGATATATAAGGTATGATATTTCTTTTGGGATTTCTATAATTATGACAAAGTTGCTTGTTTTCAGAAATGTATAAATAAATAAATAAACAGAAAGCAATAGTTAATGGGAGATGGGGTGAGGGGAGGGGAGATTAATATATGTACATTTTTATAAAAAATAGTATATTAAATTAAATCATCCTGCTGTCCCGGGTTGAGAACTACAACTTTAGGTCATTTTTAAACAACACAATTTGGATAGACATGGGCAGAAAGAATGTGGTTAAAAAGTCTCTCCTATAACCAGGAAAGTCCAAATATCAAAACAAATCCCATCAACTATGTATTTTGAACTAAACATTTTAAATGATACGTCAGAAATATTATTCAAAATGAAGACAAAAAGTACTTGAACGTGTGTTTACCCTGCTTCATACAGGTACCTGTCACTTCATACATCCACTGTAACAACACTGGGATCCAGTTGGTTATAAGTAATTGAAAAAAATGCTAGTTCAAAGAAAAGCTTGTTTGCACTAATACAAATGTTTGCATTTTTAAGTGTCAAAACATCTGTGATTAAAAACTGGTGAATATTTATCTATCCAACAAAATGTATTCATAACACAAAAATTATATTAAAATCACTTGAAAACAAATAATGAAAGCCAGAGTGAACAATTGAGAAAGGTTCAAATGCTATCAATGCTGATTCACCATGGCAGCCATTGAATGTGTTGCATTTAAAAATACAACTTATAAATACACACTGTAAACAAAACTAAAAGGAATTTTCCTGCCACATTTACAATTTTTTTTTTTCAAATTTAGCTCCTCAATATTTCACATAAAACAGTGGCTCCTTGTCTCCGTTTCGTTCTCAAATGCAATGCAACGGGCTCCACGCTAAGTGCCCATATATAATTAACCTCTTTTAGTGCCTGCACCACTAACACATGGAGATCACAGCTGAGAAGGTGAGAAGAAAGCAGGATGAAGCTATAGTGATGCTGGAAGACAAAAGCAGTCTGGAGGAAACCGAATGCTCAGTGACCGAGTGTGCTGAAATATTCATCATCCCACTCTGTTTGTACTCCCCTCCTACCTGCCATTCCTGTAAGTACTATGTCCGCCTGTCAGTCACCCTCTCGGACAGCCTGATCCTCTGCAGTTCTCTAGGGGGTTCCTAAAGGTGCCAAATGCCTCCCTGGTCAAGGTTTATTTCTCCCCTTTGGCTAGCTGGATGGCTGATCCCGTCTCTGGACCTCCCCCTCCCCCACCCTTTGCTGTGTGTAAAGAGGGTGATGTTTGTAACAGGATGCTGTTTCCCGTCTTCTATGCGGTAGAAAACTACTGGTGGTGCTGTCGGCAGAGAGAGAGCTTTGGCTTGACTCCAGACCTGTCTGATGCATCGGCAAGCACTACAAGGAAGTGCACTGACCAGCCTCTCCACCAATGGGGCACTAAAATGTGTTGTGTGTTTTTACAACTTACAACTTGTTGTTTTATACCCCCACGGCACATGCTCATTTTCTTAATCAATACACTTCACATTAGGGATTTTTACTGTACTAATTGAATTGCTAATATTAAAGCCTCACCTCAGATATGCAGATCCAGCATTTAATATCAGTCTAAACCATCCAATTGTACAAGGACAGACAGGCTCATCATATACCGTCTACCCATCCATCTGTTGTCCAGCCAAACCATCTGGCACAGAAATTGATTTACTGGAAAACCCAAACAATGACCACTATGTACACTTGTACCTATCCTTGAGAGATCCTATAATGCACAAGAACGAAGAAGAAATACGCTAGTTGTTTCGACAGCAACAACAACAACAAGCTGTGCACAATGGTTCTTAACATAAAGAAACCATAGTTATAATATTGAATTTCCTAAATACCTTCAGTGCTAAGTTTTATTCAAGCATTTTAATTGTATTTATTTATTACTTATCTTTACATAAATCAAAAAGGAATTGCAGGTCTGCTCTGCAACACAAGGGGATTTTTTTTAAGAAAATTATAATTTGCAACTACCCATATGATAATTAAGCGAACAAAATCAATAGGCTTACTGTTGTTAAAAGAGAGGAGAAACATATTATCTTATCTATATCTTTTGCAGTTGAGGTCAAAGTCTGTGGTCCAAACAGACTTTATGGTATTTTGAATCACATTCGTTAGTTGGTAGACTGGGTAATACTAATGCAATATTTAGAGCAGTGTTTTAGACTGGTAAGACACATTCCTGCTGTTGTTTAGATATTACAATAACAAAACTGTCAGATATAACAACATGAAATTTTTAAAATGCAAAAATAATAATAAATAAATAGCCTAATTATATTTCTTCTTTGAATGTCTCCTCTTCTCTTGCTATCTAATATAGGTGTCTAATAAACCTTGCATAGTATGAGTATTGTTTGCTCTTTGACAATTTGCTTTGGATAAAAGCATCTGCTAAATGAATAAATGTAAACATATCATAAAATGAATGCCATGAAATGAATGGTAAAATACTATATGATAAATCTGGTGCTCTGCTGTTTTACACTTGACAACACAAAAGCTCGTTCCTACAGCAAAACTAGTTGAGAACCAATGCTTTGTAAATAAAAAAAATAAAAAAGTTAAAAAAAAAATTGGCTACTGTTTGTTAATGATTAGATTTGACTTTAATATCATTTTTAATTAAAAACTTTGCATAGTCATGATAATGCCAACAACAGACATGATGTTTAGGCCTAAAACTGATCTTAAACATACTGTTACCACTAGAGATAAATCCATCTTAGTAGGTGCGTAATGTTATACACTAGATTACTGGGTGACAATAAATAAGTAACTCAGTACATTCCTTCCACTAAAACCTTATGCAAAACAAATCAAATAACAAAAGCCCAGTGAAGAAAGCTGAATCAGGATGAGAGACTCAAAGCATATCAACAGATGAGGAGAAAATGAATGAAAAACGTAAACCCATGTGACAAATCATTTTAGCTTGGGCTGAAATGCTCTAACACACCAGTCTGAATATGTGTAGATGTTCATTCTTGTACCTGATACTGATCCCAACAGCACATAGGCTACGCGATAAGAAAATGCCCTAGGGGAAAATAAAATTTGCATGTAGGCTATATAAAACTGAACATAATTTAAACAAATATATTCATCACTGGCAACAAGGAGACAGTTTCTTTTGTTGTGCCCTCGCAGGCAGAGACGCACAGACACGGGAATGTTAATGTAAAAACTGATTAATATTAAAGACATCATTCGTTAACGTTCGACATGCGTCTAACGAAAACAAAACCAAGGCTTTCTCCAGCGCATTCATTAACGTTAAATTCTCAGTGAAACTTACCGTTGCAATACCGAAGCAGAAGGGTGTTCGTGTCACACAGGTTCCCACATGAAGCTACTCTCTCCGACATGTCCTTCTACTGATCAATTCCTCTATTATTTCCTTTAAACCGCCGGTCCTTCTTTCCTGGCATACGAGTGAACCTTCAACACCTACACCTTTCCACAGAACAACCCACGACAACCTGTGCCGCCTGCGTTTCTATAGCAACAGCTTCACAGCTGATCTGCTACCCTTAGGGAACAAGAGAGCGTGTTTACTTTCGGAGTCCCATATTATGCAGTCACTACTTTCATGAGCATAATGTGTATATATTAAGATAGGTTAGTCAAATTAGCAAGCCATGATGGCAAAGGCTACATCAAGATATCGGTCTACTGTGCGCAGGTATGAAAGAGATGAATATATCATTATTGACGTGTGTAACGTTAGAGATATATTCATTTTGGGAATTTATTTGCTATGGTGGTGTCAGAAAGTGGCATTTCCTTGACAGTCAAGCCACTGTTTTTCTACTATTTAACAGTAGATGGCGGTGTATGTACGATTAAAAAAAGATATGATGGGGTCAAGCTCCAAACGTTTCTATAT
This sequence comes from Carassius carassius, assembly GCF_963082965.1. Taxonomy (NCBI): domain Eukaryota; kingdom Metazoa; phylum Chordata; class Actinopteri; order Cypriniformes; family Cyprinidae; genus Carassius; species Carassius carassius. The sequence goes on along the minus strand of NC_081795.1, from coordinate 9,149,420 downwards.
TAGGCCAATTCAGTGAATACTCTACACAAAGGGTCTTCGAAGAGCCGGGGGTCTGCAGCGGTAGGCTACTGCCGGGGTCTTTTTCGTGATTTTTTTCGTAAAAAAAATAAACAAATAGATAAATAAATTTTAAAAAAAGACATTTTTAACCATAAGCACCCTGAAATGAAACCAAGAGCACCCTCAGTTGATATTGTAATTATATATGATGTTTTATTAACAAGGTTCGGGAGGAGCAAGATCAGATAATCAATCAGTCTGGCCCAGCTGAAGCTCATCAGCTAATCACCTTAACAAGCACAATATGGGTATATAAACAGCCAATTTACCTCTCTTCCACGACATCTTCCAGCATCCCGCCTCCACCCCAACCTAATCTAATTTCTCTAGTTTCGGGCTCTATCCTGAGCTCGGAGCCCTCCTTTTGGACAGCACGCCAAATATGCTACTATAAAATTATATGTTAGTGTGAACTTGTGAAAATAGTATTAAATGCTCAGTTGCATTTTTGAGCTTAAGCTCTGGAGAACGTTAAATTTTCCTGTTCATTGCGTGTTTTTGCAGCGATGAGAAATTTATCCAATCACAGACATGTTTATTGATCTCTTGAACGCAATGGTCAAACATTAGGCTAGATCGAATCCAATCTCCTCTCAAAATGCCAGAGTTTTTATTCAGTGTTGAATTATGTTCTCTCTATGCTGTGAATGATTCCCTACTGCAGGCAAGACGGTACCAATATTAAACATTTAGTACAAATTAAGTAAACCTTTTTACTTGCAGTACAGTGCACCAGAAACACCCCAGGTAGGCCTATGTAAAGATACATAATTACAGTTATACTATCAATATTTGACTCAATATTGATTGCATATTTCTAGATTTGGGTTGCTTGTTGAAACTGTTTATTTCTGGTATGAGTATTTAGCTTTAGTAGCATTTCATGCAGAGGAGAGTAAATCCTCATTTGTTTGTGATTATTTTTAGAGTTGCAGGGTGTAAACAAGCCTACATCATTGCTGGAATGTAAGGATTATGGTAGACGGATATTGCATGCCAATTGATATTGCAGTCAAGCACATTTTTTAATTTCATGTTTTTCCCCTAGCTGACTCTGTCAGGGATCTGGAAGGAGGACCCAATTGTAGTGTGAGATAACAAGGGTTTGACAAAACAGACTGATATAAGAGGGTAGTGAAGTGCACAAGTGATACCACAACAGGAACAGTAAACAAACCGCTAGGGAAGGCCACTGGTACAGCTTCAGAAAACAACTGGCAGAATACGTTGGCAACCGAGGGAGCAGCAAGGCCACACAAGACACCATAGAGCAGAGCTCAGACACTTGTTGACCACCGACTCTGAAGCAGACCAAGTGCCAGCCAGGTAGAACCAGGTCAGGGACTCTTACACAAGACTAGACAGGAAAAAGCTCAAATTAACAAAATTAAATTAAACCCAAGACAAGTGGAAAAATGTAAACCAATGAACTAAAAGAGTAAAGTAACAATAAGAAATCACCAACTTAGAAAATAACAAAACCAAGAATCAGGACTAAAAAAACTAAATAAATTACAAATAAAAGCAAAAAACAAGAACAAACAAATTACTAAAACAAGGAGCAAGACAAGAACATGGAACTACAAGGACTAGACAAAACAAGGGCACAAGACCAACCAGGCAGAGAGACACATATTCAGACAGAGGGGATGAAAATGACCACGAACCAACAAACACTAAAGGGTAAGGGGCACTATAAGTAGGGAGGAAAACACATGAGGAACAGGTGAGCACAATAAGACAAACAAGGCTAACGAGAGGTTGTGGTAAGAGAAAACAAGGAGGAGGGGCTAAGGAAGCACATGGACAAGGAAAACAAACAAGGCCATGTGTCAAAACAAGACATAGACACAAGAAACAAAACACAAGACAAACAGTGTCAGTGCAAAACCCTGACAGACTCGCCTTATTTTCCCGTGATCACTGAACGTCTATTTATTTTTGCAACAGTGAGTTGTAAATTTATTTGACATTGAGGCCTCAACAGCCATATTTGTGTTTGTTTATATTTTTCCCTTTCATTAAGCCAAAACAAATGGATCTCTCAAGTGAGTGAGGCTCACATGTTCATTTTACCATTTAATCAGGAAGTGACATAAGCCAACTTATTCTCAGACTGTTTTGAGCAGCTCTATCACACACCTCATTCATGAATCAAAAGTGGTTATTGTTAATGGCTCTATGGGTCATGTTTATGCAAGATCATTATAGTTGGCAGTTCAGGCAAACTGGTAACTGGTGCATTGACTTGATGTTTGGGGTTTATTTGCATGTGCACCATTGCTCTATTCACTTCTCATTTCATCACTCACTGGTAACGTGTCAGGAAGGAGAGAGAAGAGAACAGAGCTTCGATGTGGATGTCAAATAACAAATGTCCCATGTGTGTCACTATGTTAGAGTTTTTCTGATTATACTGGATGGTTGAATGGAGCAGAAAGAGTTTTAAATTGGGTTGTAGACAAAAGGAGAATGAGAAAGATATGCACTGTGAATTTTCTATAGATTTTTCGATCATTCTATTAAAAGTCTCCACTCCGCAGACACTGCAGTATTTGAAATAAAAAAAAATGTTTAACTTAATCCTCAAAGTACTAATTTTATAAATTACACTTTGACACACTTCTTGATTTGAAGTGCTCTTAAAAGGTGATAAAAGTGATAATTCCTTAAAGTGATAATTGAGCTCTATCTGCACAAAACTAGAGTGCTTTGATTTTCAAGATGATTTGTCTCAGCACTTGTAAGAAAGATATTCAAATAATTAAGTTTTCATGCTTTTGTTTGTCATACACTCATAAAGCATGTAACTTTAAATAGCAGTTAATACATGTATGGAAGAGTGAATTTGCAAATTATTTGGACCTAAGGGAATGTATCTTATCAAATGGTTTAAGGAGCAGTGGGGAACAACCATATTATGAGTGGAAAATGTTCATGTCCAATAGTAAATTATGCGTAGTGTATGTCTGAAACTCCAATTTATGTCTCACTAATGAACTGATCACACTTTCAGTAGAAGTGGTTTGGGTAGGTTTGGTTGGTTGGATTTTAGTGTATCATCCATGAAATTCTGTACATGTAAGTGAGTCAGATGCAAATCAGCTGTACCACACCACACCACGCCGCAAAGCTATGAATGGGTCACTGTATGACTTCAGGCTGGCATCACTGTCCATGTCATACAGTGGAGGACAGTGTGTGTGTGTGTGTGTGTGTGTGTGTGTGTGTGTGTGTGTGATAAAATATAAGGACAGTTCACTGCACTTTCAGTTGCCTTGTTATACTTTTTATGTTTTTATTTTTATGCATTTAAGTTAACTTAACATTTGATTAAAATGTTGTATTTATATATATATATATATATATATGTACAATATATTCATATATAAAATATTTTTTTTATATTTTTTTATTTTTTAATGTTAAAAAAAATACATTTTCAATAAGGAGTTTTAGAACAATTCATAAATTTTGTGTTCGGCCATTTTAAAATGTTGGCAGGGCAAATAGAAATCTGAACTACCAGCAGAGAAAATACTTGGTGTTGAGCCCTTGTTATATAATGATATATGGAGATTTGGGCACATTTCTAATAGAACAGAACCTAATGATCAATTGTTGACTCATTTGAGATGCAACACAAACCAGTTTGAACGATAAATACCGACTATTTTATCAGTTAGATTTGTTTTGTACACCCATCAGGACAAGTTCTCTGAGAGCATGGCACTGTTGCCATGATAATCGTAAACAAACAGACCTACTAAACAATGGATACACCTGATCTTAATGCCCATTATTAAATCTACATTTTTGACATCTTGGTAGGGTCATATTCCATTAGTATGATGCATGACCTATCAAGCCTGGAAGCCATTTTCATTTGACGCAAATGTTAGGTTACTTCACATGGAGGTCCCGACTGGGGTAGGCCTGAAGGTTCAGCTGTCCTACTCTCAAAAATAAATGCTACAAAAATTCTGAGTGTGTTTTCTTATGACTAGCAGCATGACATAACCACACAGCTGTTTCTGCCTGGAGCAGCTCTACTAGAACAAGAATATTGAGTTTGTTCCTGTGACAGTGACCCTTCTTTAACTCAATCTAGACTTTCAGTGAACTTCCAAGCTACTTCCTTTCTGCACTGGCAATCCCATTGAGTATTATAGTTTTTCATCCTCATTATACCTATGCAACATTCACCGCTTTAACCTGCATGGACCAAGGTTGAAGAAACTTCAATCTCCAGAAAAATTATTGAACTATAATAGAGTAAATATGTTTTTTTTTTTTTTTAAGGGATGGTCTACCCCAAAATTCTGTCATCATTTTCTTCCACAAACACAAAAAAATATATTTCAAAGCACATTGGGAAACAAATGTCATTAGAGCCCCCTGACATCCACTGTATGGACAGAAATATATCTTCTTTTATATTTCAGAAAAGAAAGTAAGAATACAGGTTTGGAACAGCATGAAGGTGTGTTAAAAAGCTATAGAGGAATGTAGAGGGAAAAGTGATTGTCAGAGGGGCTGCACTTTCTGAAGAAGAAAGAGCATCTGAAAGCTATTCCCCTGCCAAGAAATGTCCCACATCTATTGATAAGAATGGCTTGGCAATCAAGCTTCTTTGCTCTTACTTGTTGGGCTTTGCAATCATTACAGGCCCACTCCAGCTGATGGCCCATGAGTGAAATGCTGGTTTCTTTGGCTCTGAAAAAGTTCCACTTTGCATTTGAGTGTGAAGAGTAGACGTTCATGGTTTCTGGTGAAATTTTTCTCCTCTTCTGATTTTCAAAAAAACTGTCATCCTGTGATTATTCACCTGTGTATGCATTATTGTGCACAATGATGTCATTTTACGAAATATCTGTATCTGTCATCTGTTATTCTCACCACAATAATCCCTTGAAAATCAACAGAAAAGACTACAAAAAAGGCCCAATCTCACCACCTGAAGTCATAAGTGACAACACTTAAAATAAGTGGGTGTTAAAAAAACAAAATCATTATATGAAATTATTATTATTTTTTTTTTTTATAAATAAATGCTGTTTATCCATGATGGCATTTCCCAACAGATGAACAGATGTTAACAGCCATGTTTGAATGTCAAAAAATAAAAATGCTGATAAAAGAAAACGAGAGATTCCGAGTTAAATGTTATGAAAGTGGTTGCCACGATCACTAGAATGAATGTTTTCAAAGACTCTGACTGAAATTACATTTTCATTTAGATTTTATATTTAGGACATTTATACTTAATCCCATTTCTGTCAATTCTGGTGATTAGTTTGGATTGTAGGCATAGTGGTGCCAGATGCTGAGGTAATGGGAATTAAGAATGCAGTAAATCTCTGCTGGCAAACTAGACTCATAAGATCTGCTCACTGATGTTTCTGATTGGCTTGGAACTACATTTAATTGTATTAACTGTGTTAGATATAGGAAGTAGATTTAACTGTATTGTACTTTTCTTTGTCCTTTTAAACTGTAGACTTATAGTGCATTTTCTCAAGACTCGAGGTTCTTATCTTGGTCTTGCACCTACTTTGAAAACAATGCTTAAGTAGTTGAGAACAGTATTTCATCTTCATTTACAGCTCTTAAACATGTTGTAAATATGCCAATGGCTGTCTTTTCCTTTGGACACGGATAAAATTCTGGGGTGTTGCTGTGATTCCTTTGCTTATTGCAATGTGGACCAATAAGAATCTCATCTAAAATGACATCCATAAGACTTGTTTCTTTGTTTCTATACAGATCAATGATAGCACATCAGCCCCTCACACACCAGTTCAGGGCATGAACACACTCCACTAATTTCTCTCATTTTAATAATGGATATGAGTGAAGAAAAACTTTCTGCCACTAAAGTTACTGTCATCATTTAGCCTGCATACTGTAAGCAATATGCACACATCCTCATTGAATGTGACCGATTAACAGGTAGAGCTGGGATATCATCTTAAATTTCCCAGGAACAATGACTTGTTCTCGTGTCCTTGTGCCTTTCACAGAGCTTTACTATCTGTGTGAATAATTGCACCAGGCCGATACACTGTTTTATGGATAGTAAGTAATTGGTCCACGTCTCTCTCACGGAATTCAGTCTATTTACCCTGCACTTTGCTGCTACTGACATTTCTAGGACACTACTAAGTTAATTGTTTACCCAATAATGAAAATTCGGTCACCTCATGCCACTTTAAACTTTTGATCTTCTTTGTTTCTGTGTGTTTTTCTTATTTTAACTATTCATTTAAGGATGTCAGAGCAGATGTTTAAAGAAATGTACATTAGAGCCGTTCAGAATTGTCAGCTCAAGATGAGACATGTGTCCATGACGTTGATTTCCCTGGCACAAAGCATTATTTTTCAAATCTATGTTCGTCTTATATGTTTTTCTTGATTGGACTGGTAGTTTACTCCTTTTACTTAGTATAAAATAATAAATAATCACACTATAAAAATGTCTTATATTGAACTATTAAATTCTGGAGCTTGACCTGGAGGATTTTTTGTGAAACTGTGCTTATACACACACTGTGAATGCATCATGTGTCATCAGAGAGTATATTAAATAATTGTTGTTTATCTCAAAAGAAAACTATAGCATGAATTATATTGAAGACTATTAATACCAATGTACATTCCATGTCTTGGCAAATATGAATTTGAGTCATACTGGGTTTGGCTCATGTCACTCTGCTCAGTAATGTGTTTTAATCTACCATCTTTACTGGTGCCAGTGATTTGGGTGTGAAAAACAGAAAAATATCCCTTGTGTTTAAGGCAGGGATACTGGTTAGAAGGCCAAACCTTCTGTACCGACAGTGACTCAGCTGATACAGTTTAAAAGTAGAAAGTAAAATTAGATTACACATTCATCCCAAAATTTACCAGTAACTGCGCTATGGATTAACAGTGAATCTGTGAAAACACATTTAGCTACACAATTGTAGCTAACAGTGAAACACATTTAGCCTGCTGGAAAGTGGGTCATTTGTGATTTACATGAATACAAAGGCTAAATATTAACACTGGACTAACATTTTGTTAATTGTTAATTGACATCAAACCTGTCAGCTAATGCCTACTGTAAATAAAATTGGATCACTACAAGACTTGTGAATAATTTATTTGTTTTTACACTTACTGTATTGGTAATCTACCATTATTTTAATGCTTTATGATTACAGCTATATTTCAAACATAATGTTTATTGTTATTTTTGGATGCAAGCCATGCAAGTGCACATGGAATGTTAGTTCCAGATATGTGAGAAAATAATAGTTGTGTGCAGATTTGTATATCATAATTGCTATTAATAGCTGATGATAGATGATGACTATTTTCGGCATGATAAACAAGCGGCTCAGCCCATGTGAGGAAAGTTTTATAACAAAGCAAACAAAATTTCAACAACAACATTTTCCAGCCTACGCTTCTTTTTTATATACATAGTCCTTTTCCTATATCCATTTCAGTAGCCTAAAAATGAATGATTTCGTTTTAATTTTCCATGAGCAGGCTAATCGGTTTAGTTTATGGTGTGAAATAAAGTTTTTTTTTTATAATGACATTTGAAACACAGAATGACATCAACATATTAGTACATGCCAGGGAGGTGAAATAAAGGTTCCAGGGATATTCTCATGAAGAGTGACGCTATGGCTCCTGTCGCTTTAAACGACAAGAACATCCTTCTGTCACACTCGTTTAATAGGTGACGCGCGCGTTCACGCGCTGCGTTGTGATGGACGTGTGGAAGCGCAGATTCATTTCTTCTGACTTTGGACCTAGAGAAGGATTCTTTTGGCCGAGAAGCCAAACAAGTCTACTTTTCTCATTAACTGAGGAAATTGAGTTGCAATACAGCACCTTTGAACACGACCAAAGGAATTCAAAGAATATTTCTTATTGCTCTTCTTATTGCATGTAAGAACATGTTACTCTGAACGGTAGGATGGTGAGTATTTAATATATTAGTGAAATTATGTTGTGTGTCTGTGTATAACGTTCACTGAACCTATATATATATATTCGGAGTAGAAGTAGGGACACCAAGTCTATAGCTATTTAATGCGATGCGGGTTTTCACTTGCTAAGTGACAAAATATGATAATCTCTGCACTATGCACGTTTAATATCCGACACCTGCCTTTCACATGCAAAATAATATTTAGGTTGTCCATATGCTTGGCGTGACGAGTTTTTTATTAGTCTTATTTTGTCTGTGCTGTGTTATTTAGTAGTGTGAATTATTAATAATCTCAGAAGAACTTCCAGTGCTTTACGTTTTGATTAAATGTTCTCGAGCGCAATTATTAAATAAAATCTCAGCTAAAGGAAACTTTTTAATATGCAAGTATATCTGAAATTGTTAGGCTATACCTCCAATCAAATATGTTCATATAATAACAATAAAGTACGATTGCTATTTGTGTAGCTAGTCGCTTTTTTTGTTAGGCACGCGCAGCCTTTTAACTGGTCTTACATGTACTTAACCGGTGTAATTACATTTGTTATTAACATGATATTTATGTTTTATAGCTTTGTGTATATGAACCGTTTGGCGCTGCGAATTAAAGTCGACTGAACTCATTTTTTCACAGAGCTTGAAATCAGTTACCAGAGTGCAAACGAAACTAAAGCACGTGTCGTGGGATAGTCTTAAGAAAACCCAACGTGTCTCAGCAAGCAACAGACGACTTCTCTCGTACTATCTGTACGGTTCTGTCATTAGCCAAAATATATCAAATGTATTTTAATATGCCTACGAGTGTAATATATCAAGGAAACGAGTCCCTCACTTCAAACAAATGGCTGTGTGGGAGCCTCAAATATATACAATTTCTCATATTTTCACCATGTTAATATTTACTGCATCTCAACCTGCACAGCACAGTGGTTTTTTGATGAACCTGAAAAGCTGACGAAGAGAAACTTGTGTTATTAAAGTAAAATATGCTATTAAAACGTCAATATTAAAAATGACCCATACAACAAAATTTCATAATCTGAAATCTGTTAGATGACTAGTAAAATGCATTATTGTTGATATTTGTGTTAGAGAGAGAGAGAGAGAGAGAGGAGTGCAGGGTAAGAATTGATCTAAATTCTAATGTGATAGAAAGTCACAAAATAAATAAATAAATAAACAAATTAATAAAAATTTAAAAGATGACCTTTTTACTGGCATTCTGGGCTCATGCATGACAGTTATTCCTATTCTGGGCTGTTTCTCAGATGCTGCCATCTGTTTTCCCATATAAATATATTATATATAAACCAAAGTTTTATTTTTGAATTTAAATATCATTTATGTGCTTAACATTTTTACATACATTTTTATAAAATTTACAAAATGTTAATTAAAATATGTATTTTTTATTATTATTTATTACATAAAACTGAACAAGTTGGAATGAGCGGGTTAAAATAAATTATGATGTAATGTAGCACTTTAAGCAATTTAACACACTGCACTTATTGCAATAATGAGGTGGGAAATTATGATTTCTGATAAGTCTGATATAGCCCAGCTTTATTGATATGAGAAAGGCACTTCTTAGATTATATTATTTTTTATTATGCTTCATATTAATATATTCTCATCTACTACTGGCGCCGTTTGTGTGCATATATGAACCCATTTATATGAGTTGAGTGTTAGAAGGGGCGCGGCCTTGGCACTGCAACAGGGGCAGAAAAATACACAGTGCTAATGTTTTTCAACACTTCATAATAATAATTATAATTAATAGGACTGTGTGTGTTCATGTGAGCGCTTTCCACTCTAAAGTAAAAGCAGCAAATAAAATCCCATCCTTCAGTCCTTTATGCTCATACGGTCAAGAGTTTAATCTCTTAAATTATCATTGATTGTTGATTAGCAGAATCAACTGCAGAATTTACAGAATCATCTGCTTGTCATGACAGTTCACGGAAAGACAGAAATATGCTGAAAGTCCAAAAGAAAGCACTGTCCTATTGGATTATGCACTCTGTTTTCAAGTTCCAGAGGGTTTTACGGACCTTACATTTTTGGATTTTCTTAAAATATTTATGTTCACTGCGTCAGTGTTTGATTTATTCCTGGATCATACGATGGTGCTGTTTTGATCATCTTGTTCTGTATTTCTCTACTTTGGATTATGCCAGACTTATCCTGACAACAACAACTACAACATTCCTACAGCTGTGGGTCTCAGGAGTGTCTTGTATTTGCCTTTACCAGAAATAGAACTAACTATGAGACTGTCTATTTTCAGATGATGTGTTAATGATTTTTGTCAGAGAGTGGATGATCGGTGTGGTGGGTTGAATGTTGGGTGAATTTTGCAGTATTTTATGGTTCACTGAACATCCACTGTATACTCAGTTTGGAGAAACGGATCAGAAAGTAATTCAACATGATTTTCTCATTTAAATCCAGAGGCTTGAAAAGAAAGGTGTTGTTTTTGTAGTTAAAAGTGACGCTTTTTGTAAGATGGAGATTTCTGCGCTACAAATGCAAAAGTCAGATTCAGAGTAAAAGTGAGTGCATATCAAAACAATATAGAACATTTTTTTATTAATTTTCTCGGTGTCAGTGTTTTGCCTTGGTAATAGGAAATCTATTATTTACTCATTTTAGGAGCACAAATCAAATTGGGGTGTAAAAGAATAGGCACATAATATCTTGGATAGAGGACTTATCTACATGTATATGTACAGTATGTATTCTTTTTAATATTTGTAGCAGTTTGTAACTATTTTACATTTTGGCAAATCAGTGGCGACTTCATAATAATTTTTATGATTTCGCTCATATGTTTTTATGCATTCTTCTTACACCCCTCTGAAGGTTAGGTTGAAGAATGTACCTTAATTCTTAGTTATTATCTAAAATTGTACAAATGTAAAATATTTATATTTTCTCTTGAGATTAGTTTGGTATGCACTCTGTTTTCTAGCGAATACTGTTCAAGGCACAATATGATTATTTTGCACAATTTTGCACAATCAAATTCAAATGTTCAATATAGAACAATTTTACCCCTCAAAATGATAAAGTTCTGGCTTTCTAAAAAAGGTTGATATTCCTAAACTCCAAATGCTTTTGTGGAACTTATTGTCAGTTACAGCTTTAAAAATAACTGATTTGATTTTGAATATTTCTGAATCGCTCTCCAAACAAAGGCTGGACTGCATATTAGCTCAAAGAGGATGCATTACAGTCCTGTAGATATAAATAAACTGAAACGGCTAATGGAATATCCACTTTTTTACTTCTAGACCCTTGAACTTTGTGACTGGTTTTGGGAAACCATTTTTGATGTTCATAGATCAATCTGAAGGATTTAATATAGGAATGTTAAACAAGCTGCTTTGAACAAAGAGTGTGTGCCATTAAATTTAGTACAAGGTCCTGTGCTTCAGTTCTTTAATAGATCTCCAAACATGCCCATTCTGCATTCCAGTTCTCTGAGCAGAGAACAACACTCACCCATCAAACACAATACAGACCTTTGATGATTTATATGAATTATATTTGGCTTGTCAAACTATCAAAGCAACATCTAAATCAAACTAGCCAGGAGTGTAAACCGATGGCTATCTATTCTCTGCTGGATGAGCCACAGTTCTAGCAAAAATGCTTTTAGCAAACTGCTGTGAATTTTGCTGTATTCTGTTTGTTCACATTCGCATTGTGTAGAAAATGACAAGAATATGAAGCCGGACACTTTGTTGATAGTGCAAGTCTGATGTAACCCTTAAAAATTCATTAAAGTAATAGTTCACCCAAAAATAAAAGTTAAGTGAAGGCCATCCAAGATCAGTACATATTTAGCGAAATTTAGCATTACATCACTTGCTCATAAATGGATCCTCTACAGTGAATGGGTGCTGTCAGAATGAGAGTCCTTAATGAAAACATCACAATAATCCAGAAAGAGATCAAGCACTGTTTACAAGTAAAAACAGTCCTAAACAGACTGCTATTTTGGCAAATAGTGACGGTTAAAACACTTATGATAGATTTTTTTCTTTTAAACATGCAGCTTTTTGCTTCACAAAATATTAAACATGTTTATATGTGTGGATTATTGTGATGTTATAATCAGCTGTTTGGATACTCATTCTGATGGCACCCATTCACTGAAGGGTTCACTGGTGAGCAAAAATACTCACCTGAGGGTGAGTATATTTTCAGCAAATTTGAATTTTTTGGGGAACTTCTCCTTTAAAAAGTGCATAGATGTCAGCCACATGTGGGCAGTGTGCTGACATATGGCGCAGTTGTGCTTCGGGTGTCCTTAGACCATACCCTGCTTCCATGGACCTTTTCCGTTCCCACTTCCCATCTCTCTCTCCCACTCACTCACTTCCTGTCATATCTCTACTGTTCTGTCAAGGAAAAATGCCAAAAATGGCAAAAAAATTTAATTTGCATAGATAGATGCCACAGTAGACCGTAGGATATGTTATTCACTTACATGGATAATGGTGTCTGGTTCATTTGAGGTCAGACTGCAGGCAGCCTGCGAGTTTTAAACAGGAATATAGCCATAGCTGATCTGATTCACTAATGTTGTTGCTGCTTTTAAAGTTTAGTTGGTGTTGCACTTATCAGACAAAGAAACTGTTAGTATGTGAAGGTCTTTAAGTGCAGGACTGCCGAAAACAAATTACTCTGAAAAAAAGAGAGAAAACAAACAAACAAAAAAAAAGCAACTCTTCTTTCTGTTTCTCTCAGAGCAGGACTCTTCGCCAATCCCAAATTCTATTTGGGTTAAATTTCAAGTAATGTGAAAAATCAATATGTACTGATGCTTTCCTAACTTGCATTGATTGTTTGCTGAAATGCATGAGAATTCAGTTAAACATGTTTTTCTTATAAATAATGGTTACATTAATTATAGTTCCCTTTCGAGAGTACTCTCGTACTGCGTAAGCTAGCTTACGCTATGGGAAAAGGTCCCCTTTTCTCGAGAATATGAAGCCAAAAATTATCCTTAATTTTTAAATAATGTAAAACGCAGTGCTGCAGCACAGCAGACCCAAGCGAAGTGGCTCGCGCGCTTATTGGCTGTGCTGCGGCAACTGCAGCAACCTATGGTGAGGCGGCGGAGAGGAACGAACCAATGGGGGCGCTTCGCGCCCATTGGACGTCAGAGCGCGCCAAAATAGGCGTGGCTGGAACTATATAAGCCACCGCTTCACCATAGGGATCAGATTTCATCTCCTTCAGCGATCTCACCTGCACTTCGCTGTCTTCTGAGGACGCCGGCTCGTGCTTCATCTCGACGCCGCCTTCAGCACTCGCTTCCTGCTGCGTCATCCGGCGTGACTATATCCTTTACAAAGCTAGTGTGTTTGCCCCTGCATCACACTTTTTTCTCCAGAATTCGAGGCGTTGTTTCAAATGCCTCGGGCCTGCGCTTCCTGCCGAGGCCCTCTGCCCAGCGAGGACCGCCACATCATCTGTGTCTCCTGCCTGGGCCGCGAGCATGCTGAGAGCGCACTCTCCAAGGGCGGCTGCCCTGAGTGCGACAACATGGCTATATCGACCCTGCGGGCTCGATTAGCTCAAACCAGCCACGATGCTCCACCCGCTCCGCCTCTTCTCTCTCAAGTGCCGCGTAAGAAACGCCGCGATCAGAGAATGCCTGAGCACACTGCTACACGCGAGCTCACGCCGGAACACTCCCCGCGTGCCTCGCCCGCTCTCTCTCCTTCGCCTGTCCTCTTCGTGGACGAGCAGCGCCAGTCCCTGCTCACCAGCGCCCCCTTCTCCTTCGGAGCGCCTGAGGCGGAAGAGGACAGAGCCTTTCTCTCGCTGCGTCCAGTAGTGAGGAATGGTCGGGCTCCATTGCGGACCCCCCCCCCCCTCTACAGCACCCAGCTGCACCGGACAACGCGCTGATATCGACGCGGAGCTTACTCGCGTGCTTACAAGGGCTGTCAGCGACCTTCAGCTCGACTGGTCTCCTCCAGACGAGCCCGCTAAAAGCAGGCTGGACGAATGGTTCTTGCAGGGGCGCCCTTCGGCCCGTCCGCAAAGAAACGCCCCCTTCTTCCCGGAAGTTCACGATGAACTCACGAAGTCGTGGAAAGCCCCATTCTCCGCACGCTTGAAGACTTCTGTCTCGTCAGCGCTCTCCTCTGTCGACGGCACCCGAGACCACGGTTACGAGAGCCTCCCCCCTCTCGAGGAGGCTATTGCTGCACACCTCTGCCCGCCCTCAGCCGCAGGATGGCGGCCGAAGCCTGTGCATCCATCCAAGCCGTGCCGCACCACCTCAGCTCTCGCTGGCCGAGCTTACACCTCCGCTGGTCAAGCTGCTTCGGCTCTACACACCATAGCTGTGCTGCAGGTTTTTCAGGCCAGACTTCTCCGTAACCTGGACGAGTCTGCCCCAGATACCTATGACTTTAAAGATCTCCGCAGCGCTACTGATCTAGCCCTGCGTGCGACAAAGACCACAGCACAAGCGATCGGCCGAAGCATGGCAAGCCTCGCTGTTTTAGAGCGACACCTCTGGCTCACGCTCACGGAGATGAAAGACGCCGACAAATCCGCCTTTCTTGACTCTCCTATCTCGCCTTCCGGCCTCTTTGGCCAGTCGGTTAAGGGTTTCGCTGAACGCTTCACTGAGGCTCAGAAAACGTCACAGGCAATGAGACACTTCCTGCCGAAACGCTCTAGCTCTGCTGCGGGACGCCGTAGAAATGCGCCGCCCCCTCAGACCTCGAAGCCATCGCAGACAGACTTACAGTCTCGCCCAGCGACAAAAACCCAGCACCGCTCTCGCTCTACGAGCCGCAAACCGCCAGAGAGACGGGGACCTCGGCCCAGGATTGTGCTGAACCCCGAGCCTCCGAAGCCCTCCTGACCTTCGGGCTGAAAAGACCGTGGTTAAGTCCCGCTGCGGCCGGACCACCACACAAGAAACCTCACATGCTTCCTCCAATCCCCTCACTAAAGGCGGTTGGAGATGTCTATACTGCAGTAAACGAGCCTGTTACAATGCACGCACGCCTGCACACAAACGCCGTTTTCACGGCGACCTCAATAAAGCACAAAAAGAGCTTTTTCTATGTAGGCAGTGTGCCCACTACACAGTACGCACCCCTACATGTATACACACTCCCCCAAGTGTCACAAAGACACACTCGGGTCTCCTTTCATGCCCACCATTCCCGCTCGCGCCGGAGGTGCTCTAAATGTAGCGCGCGTGCCCACTTCTCAGTGTGCAACCCTACAAATAAGCGCTGTCACCACAGTGTCACAAGCACAGCATACTCGAGCTACTGGTCCCCTCATAACAGGCGGCCAGTGCCCGAAGCACATTCAACCCATAGCCGCACGAGCCGCTGCATGGCAGGCCATCCCCGGCATATCAAATTGGGTTTTGAATATAATAAAACGAGGTTACTCGCTCCAGTTCGCTCGCAGACCGCCGCGCTTTCGCGCCGTGGTCGAAACGAAAGTGAAAAGCGAAATGACACACGTCCTTCGCGCCGAACTGATAAACCTTCTTGCAAAAGAGGCGATAGAAACTGTCCCCCCTGCGCAGCGCGAGTCAGGCTTTTACAGCCGCTACTTCCTCGTACCAAAAAAGGATGGCGGTCTCAGACCCATCCTAGATCTCAGACGTTTGAACAAATCGCTTATGACGCGATCGTTCAAAATGTTAACTACCAAACAAATACTCGCGCAAATTCGCCCGAGGGATTGGTTTTTCTCAGTGGATCTGAAAGACGCTTACTTTCACATTCAAATAGCACCCCATCACAGGCCATTCTTGAGATTCGCCTTCGAGGGGCAGACTTATCAGTACATGGTTCTTCCATTCGGCCTCTCCGTAGCGCCCCGTACGTTTACACGGTGCATGGATGCCACTCTCGCACCCCTGAGAATGCGGGGAGTGCGAGTATTGAACTACCTCGACGGCTGGCTAGTTTTAGCCCATTCCGAGGAACTACTGACGACACACAGATCCTGGATCCTCAGCCATTTAGAATGCCTGGGTCTCACGATCAACACTGTCAAGAGCGCTCTGTCTCCCAGCCAGAGGATTTCCTTTTTGGGGATAGACATAGACTCTGTAACATGTACAGCGCGTCTGACGTCACAGCGCACTCTCACTATTCAGCATCTAGCCGTGTCGTTCAAAGCCGGGTCTCTTTACCCGCTCAAACGATTTCAGGAAATGCTAGGTCTGATGGCATCAGCCTCTGCGGTTCTCAAACTGGGCCTGCTGCGCATGCGCCCACTACAGCGCTGGCTGAGAGACCGTGTTCCAGCGCGCCTGGATTTCCGGCCGGCGCGCATCAGGGTGACCCACGGCTGCATCACTGCTCTGGCCCCTTGGAAAATAGCCAACTGGTATCAGTTAGGCGTAAGCACGGGCGCTGTCTCGAAATGGAAAGTAGTCTCGACAGATGCATCCAACCTCGGTTGGGGCGCCCTGTACGAGGGCAGGTCTGCCTCCGGCCTCTGGTCGAGCCCGGAGCGACTGTTACACATAAACTGTCTGGAGATGATAGCGGTCGAACTATCCCTGAAAGCTTTCCTCCCATTTTTAAAGGGCCACCACGTTCTGGTCAGATCAGACAACATGTCAGTGGTGGCCTACATAAATCGCCAGGGTGGTGTCAGGTCAGAAACCTTGCACACCCTGACCGAACGTCTTCTGACATGGGCACATTACAATCTGCGCTCGCTAAAGGCAGCGCATGTACCTGGCATCCTGAACCGGGGCCCGGACATGCTTTCCAGGGCGAATGTTCCCCCTGGGGAGTGGTCTCTTCACCCACAAACGGTTCAGTTGATGTGGAGCATCTTCGGCAGGGCAGAGGTCGACCTCTTCACCTCAGAAGACAACGCTCATTGCCCAATATATTTTTCAAGGAGCAGGGACGCGCTGGCCCTCGATTGGCCCAGACGCCCGCTTTATGCCTTCCCACCGGTCGCGATGCTACCGCAGGTCATCGATCGGGTCAGGAAGAGCAGATGTGCTATGCTGCTAGTAGCCCCACTCTGGACGACCCAACCTTGGTTCTCCGAGCTGATGCAGCTGTCCAGTACAGCCCCATGGCCAATACCGCTGCGGAAAGATCTCCTCACGCAGCTGAAGGGCGCGCTCTGGCATCCCCACCCCGAACTTTGGGCCCTTCATGTATGGCCCCTCAACGGGTACCCGGGAACCTCCCTGAGGGAGTGTTAAAGACCATTACGGAAGCCAGAGCGCCCTCAACCAGGCTCCTGTACGCGCAGAAATGGTCAGTGTTCTCCGCCTGGTGCGGGACACGGAACCTAGACCCTCACTTATGTGACGTGACGGAGATACTCTCCTTCCTACAGGAGCGTTTAGATGCGGGCAGATCCCCGTCTACGCTCAAAGTGTATGTGGCAGCCATTGCAGCTTCTCATGCTCCGGTGGCCGGCCTATCACTGGGAAAAAACGAACTGGTCATTCGTTTCCTTAAGGGAGCTCGTCGGATGAACCCTCCCCGACCCCCTTCAATCCCTTCCTGGGACCTGTCTACGGTCCTAGAGGCCTTAAAGGGCCCCCCTTTTGAACCGCTTCAGTCTGTCAATATGAAGCTTCTTTCGTTCAAAACCGCTTTTCTACTGGCTCTGGCCTCAGTCAAGCGAGTGGGGGATTTACATGCGCTATCTGTAAGCGCTGACTGTCTCGAGTTTGGGCCTAATGACTCCAGAGTCATTCTCAGACCAAGACACGGCTATGTCCCCAAGGTGCTCTCAACACCGTTCAGAGCGCAGGTCATCTCGCTGTCAGCCCTTTCCTCGCAAAGCGACGAAAGCAACGCGAGCTTCATCTGCCCCGTCAGGGCTCTCAAAACCTATATTGCGTGCTCCGCCTTATTCAGGAGGTCGGACCAGCTCTTCATATGCTTTGGTGGGCGCACCCGAGGTCTCGCCACCACGAAGCAAAGCCTATCGCGATGGATAGTAGACACTATCTCGCTGGCTTACAAATCTAAAGGCCTTCACTGCCCGTTCGGCATCAGAGCCCATTCCACCCGAGGTATGGCCTCGTCATGGGCGTGGTCCTGCGGGATACCACTGGATGATATCTGTGCGGCGGCAGGCTGGGCCTCTCCGTCCACATTTATTAGATTCTATAATCTGCAAGTCCCTGCCCTGCAGGCCAGGGTACTTTCTATATAGACGTGCTAAGCCTTATCACGTCCCCCTTTTTTCGTTCCCTATATAAAGCTCACTAAGGTTGGCTGTTGGGACTGGGATTTCTCCTGCTATAAAGCCCCGGGCTCCCGCCTTGGGCTGTGACAGGTCGAAGTTCCCGAGCACGCACGGCGTTTTACATTGTGTTCCCATAGCGTAAGCTAGCTTACGCAGTACGAGAGTACTCTCGAAAGGGAACGTACTCGGTTACTAGCGTAACCTCGGTTCCCTGAGATGAGGGAACGAGTACTGCGTAACCTGCCGTGCTATGTGCTCGGACCGGGTGATCGCTTCAGTCGATTTAAAACCTGATCCCTATGGTGAAGCGGTGGCTTATATAGTTCCAGCCACGCCTATTTTGGCGTTTTACTGCGTTTTACATTATTTAAAAATTAAGGATAATTTTTGGCTTCATATTCTCGAGAAAAGGGGACCTTTTCCCATAGCGTAAGCTAGCTTACGCAGTACTCGTTCCCTCATCTCAGGGAACCGAGGTTACGCTAGTAACCGAGTACGTTTTGCATAATTAGGCAAAGTATGGTCATTATTGCTGCTTATTTTTACTTGATATGAAATACATGTCAGTTTTATGGTGGAATTTCTGTGTCCAAAAGTCATTATTTTACAGACATTAGTCATAAACTGTTCAAACGTTTGCATCAAAAAGATTTTTTAGGAAGAAATTAATACTTTTATTTAGAAAGGATGCAAGATTTTTACATTGTTCCGAAAGGTTTTTATTTCAAATAAATACACTTTTTTTAACCTTCTTTTCAGCTAAAAATCCTGAAAAATATAGCGGTTTCTTCAGAAATATTAAGCAGCATTTTATATTTAAATAATAAATGTGTCTTGAGCAGCAAATCAGCATGTTGAATGATTCCTAAAGGATCATGTGACACTAAAGACTGGATAAATGGTTACTTGTGAAATGTCAATTGGTGTGCCATAAGGGTTGGCAAACTGATGTGAGTCATTTGACTGTTTCCAGGGTTTTGTGTAATTATATTTTAGCACGGGCACAAATAGATATCCTTGGTTAAATATGTTTGATGAATTAATCAAAGGAACCTTTAAAGTTGATCCAATATAAACATTGCAGAATTGGTTTCTGGCCTTCAGGACTTGTTATGTAACTATGTCCCACTTAGAAATTATTTGTTTAAAAATGTGCACTATCATGGTACCATGATAACACAATTGTTGCATAAATAATGACTGATGACATCTGCTCGAGATATTTTAATGAGGTGCTGTCTCAAACATCTGGTCTCTGAGGCATAGAAAACTGGGGGAAACAATGCTAAATGCAATTCAAATAAAATTCAATTATTAAGTAAAATGGGCAGTATAAAAGGGAGGAGAATTCACTTCCCTTAGTTTTTGTTGTTGATATTATTGTATATTGGCATAAATACATCTATCACTTGGCCCTCATCTTCATAAAAAAATAAAAAAATATATTAAATAAAATAGAGAAAAGCAATAAACATGGTTAATCATGGAAACAAACAAGTTTTGCAAAAGAGCATGAAACGATTGAAATTTTAAAGACATTTAGATACAAAAATTGTCAATTGTTCTATAAGTATCCAAACATTTCTCAACATATTTCAATCAAATGTTTTTCCCTTTTTATTTATTTATTGTAATTACAGGCAAAGTTTAAGAGGAAGTAAACTGTGTTTATATTCTCCTAACAGTATGATTTGAGTGATTTACATGGGTGACCTCTTCCTGAAGTCCTCAGTGTAGGTTGTGTTTAAATACCCTCAGCGCTTTCCAGCCTGTTTAACACAAAACCAACTAAATTATTCAACACCAATCTGATCATACATGATTTAGTAGGACACTCCTTTATTTACACATCTTCTGGGTTAAGCATACTGTTTCCTCCTTTTGAGCATGCTTGAAGAGATTTGAGTCAACTGTTTCTCAGAAAGGAGTTCAAATGACCTTCCTCCTTGAACCATTATCGATTGAGCTGAGATTTAGCATGCAGAGTCTGTATTTTGTCAATTTTGAAAAAAGCAATGTTTATTTTTAGAGAAACTACAAATCTTTGATGTGGTTTCCTCATCCATAATTCATGTTCTAATCCAATGTATTTTTGTGAATTTCAAGTGAATTTTCTCTGTGTATTTAAAACTGTATTTTTCTGTTTTGCACAATGTTAGATTTCAGTAATTTTAGGGTCGCTTTGATATAGCCTAATAATAATTAATAATATAAAAAAATGTATTGCCCATAAATGTTTGATATTCTAAACTATTTAAAAATTATATACTAACTCTATAAACTTAAAATGCAAAATGTAAAAAATAAATAAATTAATAAATTAATTAATTAATTAATGAAATTAATAAAAATACAGCATGAAAATGAGATTTGTTCAAAATTACATGCAGTGTTGTTAAATAATAATGTTAAATATTACATTGAAGTTACAAACTTTTACTTAATGAAAACTGAGCAGTATTTTGATTGAAGTTGATGCAGGTGTGGATCAGATGGAGTTCTTTCATGTGTAATGTTTTATTGCAGAAGATTTAATAAGGCCACATAAATTATAGACCGCTAGAGACTGGAGGTTCAAGAGCTTAAAGCCATCTGGCTTTGAATTCTTTTCGAGCTGTCAGATCTGTGTTTCCCTTAGTATCCTCTGCTGTGATTCAATCCTCAAGGGTGCAGCTGGTGCCATGGAGGTCTGAAAGAATGGCCTGCCCTGGTTCTGGTTGGACGTGGGCCCAGCTTTAAGATGTATGGCCCCTGGTACCTGTCTCAGTGATGAAGAGCACTCCCACCATCTTCCTCCTCACTCTATCTGTCTTGTGCAGAGCTGAGGTAATGTATACATTTTGCTAATGCATTTCTATATGTTTAGTTAAAAAAGTAGTAGCCCAAAAATACAGAAAATGTGTGTGTGTGGGGGGGGGGGGGGCGTGTTTTTGTGACATATCAGGACACAACTCTGTATAATGACATGGGTAGACACATGTATTACAAGGAGAGGGTGACTTATGAGGACATAACCCATGTCCCCATTTTTCAAAACGCTTATAAACCATACAGAATGAGTTTTTTGAGAAAGTAAAAATGCACAAAGTTTCCTGTGAGGGTTAGGGTTAGGTGTAGGGTTGGTGTAGGGCCATAGAATAAACAGTTTGTACAGTATAAAAACCATTACGCCTATGGGATGTCCCCACTTTTCACAAAAACAAACGTGTGTGTGTGTGTGTGTCTGTGTGTGTTTTCACATAAAGGTCTTATATGATCTGCAGTTCTTTCAATACTTGGGTGTTTCAGTCTCATTTTGTAATTGCATGCATTCTTAAAAATAAAGAGTTTGCAGTGATGTTGTAAAACAATTCAGAATTTCTTGCATGTAGGGTGATGAGTTTTGGACAGTAAGACCAGAAACATGTATCAAAGAAGTAAACAAGGCCAATTTTGATTTCATTTTGAGAAAGATGTAACCTGGTGTTATGTGTGTCTTTCAGAGTGTTAGTGGGAAGACGGTGAAGGACACAGTGCAGGAATGGAAAAGGTATCGGAACGAGTGCATCATGAAGATAAGCTCACAGCCCACCACCTCGGGTAGGCTTTAGCTCATCCCATCTGTGTGTGTGTGTGTGTGTGTGTGTGTGTGTGCGTGTGTGTGTGTTCAACACTGGAAAAGAGAAGTAAACAAACAAAGAGGAACATTTTACTAATCACTCTAAATGTTTGTCATGAATATTTTTCTCAATATAAATCTTGCTTGCTTAAGGAGTGTCAAAAAGGATAAGGTTACACTTCCAACATGGAAATCCACAATTAGATATAACATTTCATACATAATGTAAGCTCTGCATCATATTCACACTGTCTGTTCTCTCCATTAGGTTTGTTTTGCAAAAGCATGTTTGATATGTACGCTTGTTGGACAGATGGAGTTCCCAACACAACTGTGAAAGTGCCGTGCCCCTGGTATCTGCCTTGGTATGATCAAGGTATGGCTGCCAATAATAGTGCCTGTTGGCACAGTAATATAGAAATATGCTTTATAAATTTCATACAGTTCCCCAAATTATTTTTTTAAATTTTTTAATCTTAAATGGATAGTCTACCTAAAAATGAACGTTTTGTTATAATTTACTCATCCTCATGTCGTTCGATGACTTCTGTGGAGCTAAAAAGAATGAAGAAGAAGAATATTGGTAGCCAATTTTGGGATTTTCTGTATGAACCATGTAAACCCTGTTGGTATGATCCTAGGGTTCTGTAGTTGTATGTCAGGACTTATTAAGCTGTTCTGACTTATTTTTTGGGCATTTTATCTTCTGCCAGGTGAAAACTATACACCCTCAGAAAAAAGGGACAAAATGGGGTGGTACAAAAGCTGAAAGGAACAACTTTGTACCTTATTTAACCTAAATGGTACATATTAGTACCTTAAAGGTGCATATTTGTACCTAAAGAATATTAGTATATTTGTATTAGCATTAGAACCAATACTAAATACTTTTATTATTAGTATTTTGAAAGGTGAAAGGTGAAAATTTTCATATCAATAAAGGTATAAGACAAAAGTCTTTTGAATATTTATTTTCTTGCAAGAAAGGTTCAACAGTCTTCCAAGTTGACTGCAGAGTGAGACCAAGAAGAAAGACCCAAACGCAATATAGATACCTTCTTCAAATGTGGATGCTTTGATCTCATCCAATCATAATCCATGTTCAACATATACAGTATGTCCATTTAAGGTGTTCATCTATGTCCTCCATATGAGTTAATTCTAATAATTTAATGCAAATCTTAATCTAAGATGCCAGGACATCTAAGAAACTAAAATAATTTAGTTGTCTTGCATACATACAGAAATAGATTTCCTGTTAGATCTCTTAGCTCATCAAAAACTCTAGCACAATGAAGCAAACTGAAGTACTTGGAGACAGTCTGAAGAACACTCTTTAGTACACTGAAGCAAATAATACTACTACTAATAATAATATTTCAGATACAAATAAAATTTCCTCCACAAAAAGGGTACTGCCTCAGTGACAGTTTTGTAACCTTTTTTCAGAAAGTGTTGGACTCTTTTAGAGCATACTAACCAAGAATGTGTGATAATGGTGTTTTTGCTAGCACATGAGATAAGCTGGTGGTTATAATTTACATGACAATGTTCGGGCAGCACCGAATTTATAAAAAAGGTTCATAGTGGACTTTCAATTATTAGACATGTTTGAATGCAGTAACTCAAAGATCTGTTGTCTGTTACTGTCCTCTGCAGTGCGTAACGGGTTTGTGTCACGGGAATGTGGTCCAGATGGCCAGTGGCTCACCGTCAACGAAAGCAGCACATGGAGAGACCACTCACAATGCAGTGCAGATGACAGCAAGCAGAGAGAACAGGTAAAGACTGTCAGGGTTGGGGTGAATGGAATGTATAAAAGACTATAAAAAGTGCATTTGCACTTATGGAACAGCTGCGATACAACCTTTCCTTGGTTACTGCTATACACAAAGCAGTTTTAAAAACTACATAAATATACATGGCCATCCTTAGTGGGGTGCAACTGTTTTATATTAATATTTTAAAATGTAATTCATCCCTGCTATGGCAATTTGTTCCTGTCAGTACCACATGATCCCTTCTTCTGCTGAAGAAATATTTTTTGTTATTATCAATGTTGAAAACAGGTTTTCTGCTCTATGTATTTTTGTGGAAACAATGATATATATGTAACTATATATATATATATATATATATATATATATATATATATATATATATATATATATATATATATATATATATATATATATATATATATATATATATATATATATATATATTAGATTATTTAATTAGATTAAATTTAATGTTGAAAAGAACAGCATTAGAAATCTTTGTAACATTAGTCATGTTAATTATGTAATTTTTCATGTTATGTTAGATCAATAACATTAGTTGTTTGGCTTTGTTGAATTCAAGTTGCAGTTCAGTAAATTCCACTTCCTGTTGTTCAAGTTCAAATTAAAATTCCAGTTTAACTTCCTGTCCTACCAGATTATTAAATTTCAAGCTAAATTCCAGTCAATTCCCATTTTCTTAAAATCTGAATTCTTCAGCACCCTGTCAGGCATAAGTTCATGCCATTGTTGGGATGGAATTTTTACTTGGTCTTGTTAACACTCAAGATACTAAATATTATACAAATTTCTAATAATATACAAAAATATTGGAACATTTTACAATCAGACCCAGATTTTTCCAACACCTTTTAGCATTGTCATTTTTTTACAGCAAGGAGTCTAAAGAATTATCTAGTTAAGGCTTATGTATGTATAAGACCTTCCAAGCCTCCACCTTTTGTAAATCCTCAGGGAAACTTTGTGGAAATTGCACTCAATGTCAATACACCAGGAGGTTGAAATATTTTTCACATCTGAGAACAGGCAAAAATATATGAATAAAAAATGGCATTACTTGTAATCCGTGTAACATCATGTATGCTTTTACTTCAGATACATTGTATCCTAAAGGTCTTATTGGAAAAATTAATTACGGTAGGTTTTATTGAAGTTTTTTTTGATAGTTAGCCACTCCCAGAGTTAGTAGAGTAGCACTGATTGTAAGAGTGCATAGAGCAGTAGCCTATGTGTCAGTGTTGTTCTTGATGTCTGAAGAAGGCCTTGACTATTACCAAAGCGTCACGTTTTTAAAAAAAATAAACTTGGAATTCTTTAAGAGTGAGCGTTGCACCTTTTTCCTGTTTACTGAAGGAAACAAAGAAATAAAGTAACGATTTAGATTGTGATGTATACATGATTTATGTAAAATATGAAACAGACTGTATGAATTTTATGCAGTTCTGTTATTTCATGAACCAAAGTATTTGGGAAGCAGCCACACTTGTGTCATTTGCGGTGCTCTGAACTCATTTCTTATTGGCCCAGCAGACTTTATCTCCTGCTGGCAGAGTTATTTTTCAGAGTTATAGGCTATTACTCGCTAGTGTGATCCATGAATATAAAGCTATCATTACTCTTTGCCTGAGGCTTTCAATGGCTGTCAGTATGGCAGTGTTAGAAAAATGTCTAAAAGTCTCTAAGAATGAATTGATGTTCTGGTGTTTTCTTTGCCTTCATGTCCCACACAAGATGTCTGAGAAGGTTCTTCTTTCAGAGTAGTCACATGCATTCAGATGACTCATGGCTGTAAAGTGCTATTCTCTCTCGCTGTCTTCATAGGAGAATCAGATGACGATCTTGGCCTATTTCAGGGTGATGTACACAGTTGGTTACTCTCTATCCCTGGCCAGCCTGTCTTTAGCCCTGGTTATACTTCTCATATTCAGGTGATTGACAGTTTTTCCTAATAAAGATGAGTAGAAAATGGCATGCAGAAGAAAAATGTAAACAACACTCACAGTACAGTAGAACTAAATGAGTTGGCCCAAAATCATATTATATCATATTATACATAGCCTAATTCATTTATTGAACCTGAAGGGTTGATGATCAGATCTCCATTAATTGCACAGCCCTAAGTATTATGTAGCTTGTAGGAATGAATATGTGAATCGCCTGAGAGTATATAGTCATTTTGTGCTTAAGATTTCAACATGAGGTCATTAACTTAGCTGTTGCTATCAGCAGGAGAAATGCAGTTTGAGCTGTTCATGAATAAAATGAATATTTCAATGAGGTCTTTGTAATGTTATACAGGAAGCTCCGTTGCACACGTAATTACATCCACACAAATCTGTTTGCCTCTTTCATCCTGCGAGCTGTGTCCATCCTCACGAGAGATGCGCTCCTCATGAAAGACGCTTCTGAGTTCAGGGACAACAAAGATGTTTCGATTGTTCTGAGTGAACAGGTAAGCAAAAATACTTTACAGTGTCTCTACACACACTTACTCGAGTGTATTCTTACACTCACATTTCATTCTAAAATATGAAATAAAAACTATAAGAATTTTAGATTCATGTATATTTTATTTGAGAACTGACATTCAGCTGTTTTTTTTTTTAATTTTCTTAACATCAGAAATCAAAGTTTGGTAAACACTTGTCACGGATCATGTTTTCAAGTCCTTTCAGCTTTGATTTTGAAATAAAGTGAGATACTGTATTTAAGTGTGATAGTTGAACATACATACTTTCCATTAATATCATTATTGATTAATTCAGACCAATTTGTGGACGCAGAATGTGTATGAAAACGAGGCAGAATTTATCGTGTTAGCAGAGTGATATAGCAGTCAAAGTGCAATGGAGACATTGCTCTCTTATGTGACATTCTCAATTTTGCCTCCACGGAGAAAATGCCCCAGCTACTAAAACTATATTAAACTTCATGTAATGGTACAGTGAAGCCGCATTAAATTCCCACAGGTGATGTCAGGCTGCCGTGTGGCTCAGGTCCTGATGCAGTATTGTGTTGGGGCAAACTACAGTTGGCTACTGGTAGAAGGTCTATATCTTCACAACCTGCTGGTGCTGATGGTCTTCTCAGAGAACAGTTACTTCTGTGTATACCTCTTCATCGGCTGGGGTGTGTAATTTGCAAACTCTCTTTTTGTGGAACAACTGTCATGAAAATGATAGAGTAAAACTAAAATATTTAAAGATATTTACAAATATAAAAAAAATTACAATATTTAAAGAATGTAAATGATTCAATTATATACAGATAGTGTCATGCATATAATGAACAATTACCACAATTATTGTAGTTTTGTATCTTTATTTTTTAAGAAATTAAAAAATAAATGTTAACGAAAATGCAGTTGTCTTGCTGTGCTGTTTTGTATTTCATCAAATATATATATATAATTTTCTTTTTTTCTTTTTTTCTTTTTTTTTTAACAGGAACACCTGTGCTCTTTGTGGTGCCTTGGATAGTTGTCCGTTACCTGTATGAGAACACCAGGTAAGACGTGCCAAAATCTTGATGCAACAGCTTTTTCTTCATTTGGTTAAAGATTAAGAGCAGCTTTGGTTAAGCATTACAATTGTGCCTACACATTTCTCAAGGTGCTGGGAGATTAACGAAAATATGGCATATTGGTGGATCATCCGAACGCCAATCCTTTTGGCGATTTTAGTGAGTTTTTACCTCAATTTGTCTTAAATTTGAATTTGTTTTTTGATTGTATTGATAGTCACTCACATATAATTACAGAAAATTCTCCCACCTCCACTTGAAAGCAACCAATGGAACATCAATATAGATCTGCCCAGAGTTTGGTCCAAGGGTTATTTTTGATTGGGAGATGGGAGAATTCCAATTTGGGAGTCATTTGGAATGCAGCGTATGAATTACTAGTTAAATATACTCTTTCTCATGTATTATACATGGATGACTCACTAGACTGGAGCATTCTTGAGGACTGTGTTGAGGAACTATTTTACTGAACTCTGTTTGAACGGATTCATCACATGGATACAGTTGGAATAATTTATGCATTTTCCTTCATTGCACAGGATGAGAGGTCTTGTGTGTCTTTACACTGAACTTTTAATGTCTAACTATTTACAGTATATTTAAAAAGAATTATGACCATATTTTACAGGTGAACTTTTTCATATTTATAAGGATTATTCAGATCCTCATCTCCAAATTAAAAGCACATCAGATGAGGTATACAGATTATAAATTTAGGTAAGAATTTGAATTTTTTTCATTTTTGTTCCAACAAATGAATTTATATTATTTTCATCAGCATTTGTTAGTCGGTTTATTTTTCAAATCTACTTAATCTACTGGTGTTTCCTTGTGCCTGCAAAATGTCTGTTTCTTATTTCATCAGCGTTACGTGAACTGGAATTGTGTCACATTAAGTGCCTTAGCAAGCTTTGATGTTTCAACCGTTTTAAAGGAAATATTTCATCCTCTTATTTAAATGTCAGCCTTGAGGGTAGCATGCATCTTAAGGAGCTTTTTTTTCTTCACCAGAGACTATATTTCTAGCCTTCAAGCTTATATCCTGCTTATACATAGCAGAATAAAAGGTGGATTAAAATCTAAAAATCCATTGGTAACAGTGATAGAGGCCAGTTAGATTCTTGATTTATCCACAGTGCCTCACTGTTGTCATTTAATCAAACTTTTAAAAACCGTGTAGATGCAGATTAGTTTTTTTCTTAGAATGAATTAATATGAAAAAAGAGCTGTGAATTTCACCTGACATTAAACTTGGATTTAAAGAAACCTGATGATTTTTTGAAGTGAGATGGGCTGGACTGTGTTTTAAATATCTTCATTCTTTAATATTCTTGGTCCCTCAGGTTAGCCAAGTCCACGCTGACCCTCATTCCTCTGTTAGGGATTCATGAGGTGGTGTTTGCTGTGATGACAGACGAACAGACTGAGGGTGTGCTTCGCAATGTCAACCTGTTCTTCGAACTCTTCTTCAATTCTTTTCAGGTACAACTAAAGGAATTAAGAGAGACAGACCATGTCACAACATGGCCTAGCTCATACAGTGTACTTACTTTTATTGTTTACATGCACATTTTAAATGCAGTAAATGTGCTTACAGTTAATTAATTTTGACGCATTAGTTCCTGTTACCCCACAGGGTTTTCTGGTGGCCATATTATACTGCTTTGTCAATAAAGAGGTAAGAGGAATCTATTGTATATATATATATATATATATATATATATATATATATATATGTATGTATGTATGTAAGTATGTATATATATATATATATATATATATATATATATATATATATATATATATATATATATATATTGTAATTAGTTATTTAAATATAAATTATTATAAATCACACACACTTATATATTTATATATACATATATATATACATCTTATACAATGTATAAACAATACAGTATCGTCAGTAATTAGAAATTTTTTTCTTTCTTTTTTATTATAAAATATTACTTTTATTCAGCAAGGATTTTAAATTGATAAAAAGTGATAGTAAAGACTTTTATTGTTGAAAAAGATTTATATTTTAAATACATGCTACCCGATGAAAACTCATTAAAAAACTTACATTAATAAATTATATTTTAAAGTAGAAAACCATTATTTAAATTGCAATAAAATTTCACTATAATATGTTTTTTTCTGTATTTTTGATCAAATAAATGCAGCCTTGATTAGTATAAGAAACTTAAAATAACTGATCTTACTGATCCTAAACTTTTGAGCTGCAGTTTACACACACACACACACACACACACACACACACACCCATGATATATTATTATCGTTTTTGTTAATATTCTGAATTAGATTAGTTATATTTCCTATTTTCATTTACATTTTAGTAAATTGTTTTTAGTAATTTTTTTATTTTTGTCATTTTTATTTTATTATTTTTGTCTTTGTTTAGACTTAACTCCATTTTATTTTTAATTTTTAGTTATTTTTTGTATTTCAAAAAAATATTGAAAATGTAAAATGTTATAATGTTTTAATATTTTATTACAGTTATTTTTTTCTTAAGTATTAGATGTGTTTTTATGATTTCAGTTTTTTTAGTTTAATTATAATATATATATATATATATATATATATATATATATATATATATATATATATATATATATATATAAAACCATGATATTTGCACTGTCTTTGATTCCAGGTGCAGTCAGAAATCAAAAAGAAATGGCAGCGATGGAAACTGGGAATAAGCATTTTGGAAGACCAACGTAATACAGGTAGCAGTGTACAGCAGGGAGGTGCAGGTCCTCGGTGTCACCACAACATAACCTGCTCTCCAGACTGCCCTCTGGACAGTGACAGCCAACTGTCCTCGGACCCAACACCCACAGCCACCCTCCCGGCTATTCAACATCACTACCATCCCAGAGCAAAGAAAGGCAAGGCATTCTGCTACATCTCTGCCCGAAAGGAGATTCTGAACAGGTTGGATGTGCCAGCATTACCCCAGTGTGCCCGAGAGGGAGCAGTGATGTTTTCTGAGAGCTACTGTTGAACCATGTGGACTGTGCTGCCCATTGATCGGACCAACAAAGCTGGATATCTTGAAGTGTCTTGGAATGATATCTTATTGTTTCAAACTATAAAAAGCATCTTATTGCATCAAGTTACATAATGCCTGACAACCCATTTTATTTGCGTTTTTCTTGTTTGGTATTTACCACTATACCGCATTTTGGACACTTGATTAATTCTGTTATGTGCCAACATTGTGGATCAACTCAAAGACTGTCTACTTCACCACAAAGTCATTTATATTTTTGATTGCATAAGGATTGTCTGTACAAAGTCCACAGGTAAGACACACAAACATCACCTAGCCTGCAAAATCACCAAATAGCCATCAGTATGTTAACTCCCAAAAGCATTTGCACCCTTAAACCACATCTCCACTACCATTTAAGAATCTGGGGTCAATAATATTTGTTAGAAATTAATTCTTTTATTCAGCAAGAATGCATTAAATTGTTTGAAAGTGACAGTAAAAACTTTTACATTGTTACAAAAGATTTCTATTTCAAATAAATGACGTTCTTTGGAACATTCTGTTCATCAAAGAATCCTGAAAAGGCAGTTTCTACAATAATATTATGCAGAAGAACAGTTTTCAGCATTCATAAGAAATAGTGGCACCAAATCAGGATATTAGAATGATTTCAGATGTATCATGTGTAACTGAATGGCGAATGGCTGCTGATAATTCTCTTTACCATCACAGGAATAAATAACATTTTAAAATATAGTCAAACATACAGTTAAAAAAAGAGTTATTTTAAATATAATAATCTTTTACAAATGTATTGCTTTTACTGTATTTTTGAATAAAAAATGCAGCCTTGGTGAGACTTTGAAAACATTTTCGAATGGTAGTATTTCTTAACTGCAGATGCCACTTAGTTTGATATTGTCATTTAATGCAAAGACTTATATTTTGTGCAGTTTAAAAGGACAAACACTTTTTGGGAAGACTGTATGTACATACAGTAAAAAGACCAATAATGGACTTTGTTTTTGTCCATAAAAAACAAATCAGTACCAGAACTAGACATTATGTCACGTCCTCACCCTTATTTGATATGGTGCCCCTGGAGCTGTTAAATGTCTAATATGAAGGTTTTATATAGCTCTTATGTAACCCGCTCAACCAGGATGGTGCGATCTCTTGAACAGCAGGAAATCGAATTCCTTTTTTATGCTTCTGCATTCCACTCGATGGCCTAATCCCCTTTCATGCTGTGCCATAACAGAACCCAACTGTGAACTGTATGTCTACAATAGAGTTTAAAGAGGATTATTAGTTATTTTAGTTAATAGGCAACGGTCACAACACTATTTAATATGGAAACTCTTTATGAAGGTTTAAATCATAGTATGCCCTCATTTTTGAACCACTCACACGGACTGAGATCAATTCTTACACTGTATCCCTTCTTTTTTTGTTACTTCACCTGGACATTCTTTTTCTGTCAATGTGGATGGCAGAGTACAGTTATAATCTCTATTGTACCTGAGCTTTCACAGTGATTTAGACAATGTATAATGTTGTGTCTAAATTGTATCCATCAAGTGGAGGTGTTTGTTCTGTTGCGTTGCCTTGACATTGAGGTTATTCCACAGCTCTATTGGCATCTAAAGCCACCTGTTTGATGTAGGGAGAACTGCACAGAGTGTTTTAGGGTTGCATTAGTCTCCTGAATAATTCTTGTATCACATTTTTAGTGCTTAATGGTATTAACCTGGTGCGTGGTGGTGAGTCTGTGGACATGCATGAATCTGTCAAAAATATTGGTAGGATGGTTATTTACATACATACATAGTTATTTACCACACATCTCTCACTCTCATGTTTTTTCCAGTAATCATCTATATATTACAGATTAAGTTACCGTTCACACAGAATGTTTAAAATGCAAGATATAATGCAGTGAAATGAGAAAAATTAGATGTTATTTAAAAATGTAAAATTCTTTTAATGTGCATCTCTAGACCATGTGGGCTTTTTTCTCATCTTGTGTTTTTAATCACACATATTTCACCACCTGTATGAATGGCACCTAAGTGTGAAAAAATGAAAGCATTGTGCTGACTTAAATGTTGTTAAAAGTGCCAGTAATATTATCTGACATTCAAAATAGTAGTTCAT
This sequence comes from Carassius carassius, assembly GCF_963082965.1. Lineage (NCBI taxonomy): Eukaryota > Metazoa > Chordata > Actinopteri > Cypriniformes > Cyprinidae > Carassius > Carassius carassius. The sequence continues at coordinate 9,117,027 of NC_081795.1, read as the reverse complement.
GTCCTTCAAAACATTCCACAGACTTGATAAGCTTCCACGTTAGGACACCTGATATTGGTATCAGATCCATGTGCACTGCTAAAAAGTGGGTTAACCAGCTAGACTCGAGGACAGGAACCTGTATGCTAAATATCAATGTTGTATTATAAAAAAAGTGCAATAAAATCATTTTAGACATATTTATTTTCATTAAAGCGTCAAACTGCAATGAGAATATGTTGGAAATTTTCTTTGGTAATTTTGTGGGCATGTCCCTCTATTTCCTGGGAATGGCATAGCACTCGTATGTGCGGGGTATGCGACCAAAACTGCAATCTGTAGGTGTTGTATCGAGCTCCTCTGGTGGCACTGTGGCTTTGAAGATGAAATTCTGAAGGAGGAAAGTGAAGAAGATGAAGAGTTCTATGCGAGCCAGAGCTTCACCAAGACATGCACGCTTGCCTGACGAAAACAGAAAGAAGTCCGCTTAAAAATCTTTTGAAGAAACTTTTTTTTCAATATATCAGCCATTTAATTGTCTATAATTTTTCCTTTAAATTAATCGATTTAACATGGTTATTTTGTTCCCGGTATAATTAAAAATGCGAGAAACATAATTCCATGATTCAAAACAAGCCTCCCTGTTTTTATTTTTATGTTCTGATTTTAGATCTTAAACTCACCCATGCCAAACACAACAAATGCATCATTTTTCTGAAATCGGCCATCTGCATCCAGGAAGTTCTCTGGATCAAAGCAAGTTGGGTTCTTCCACAGTTTTGGGTCTATTAGCACAGAGGATAGCAGAGGGAAAACCATGACCCCCTAAAAGAGAAGTTTCTGTTAGAAATAGACAGACATAAATAATAATTAATAGTAAATAATGTAAATACATAAGAAGAATACCTTAGGAATGATATAACCATTGTATTCAGTGTCGCACATCATCTTGTGTGGGACAGCGATGGGGGCAAGATCCATATACCGCTGAATCTCATGGATTACAGCATCTGTATATGGCAGGTTCAGTCTGTCCTCTACTGAGAGCCAACGATCCTGTCCTACAACCTCATCAATTTCCCGCTGAACACGCTCTGTACAGAACAAGTGAAAGTAAAAAAAAAACACTCAGGATTCTGCTTGATGCTTAGAAGACATCTGTCTGATCTCACCTTGAATGTCTGGGTGCTTCATCATCAGAAGCAAAGCGTATCTGATGGTGGATGAAGTGGTTTCTGTGCCGGCACTAAACATGTTCCATACTATAGAAACCAAGTTGCCAAAATTATATTCTGTGTCAGGATTGTCTTTCTCCTGCAAAAGAGAATGAATATGAATATGAAAAATGAAAACTTGTAAATGAAGGAAGTTATCTGGAATTGTTTTAAACCAACATCATGTCATAGTTTCACCACCATAGGGTGTGATCAAATGCAATGAGGACCATGAGAACTGTTTTAATTGAATTATTTACCTCTTTCATTTTTAACACAAAGGCCTCAATGAAGTCCTGTGGGCACGAGGGATCCAAAGTATTCATCCGAGCCTGCGCTTCACGCTTGCAATACTCTCTGGCCTCTTCTAGGTCTTTGAACAGCTGATGGTGTTTACCAGGAAAGAGACTGACTAACCTAGGGAATACATTATAGATCTGAGAAGAAAATGAAGAAACATCATTAATACTTTTATTTAGCAAGGTTGCATTAAACTGATAAATTGTGATAGTAAAGACATTTATAATGTTACAAAAAGATTTACATTTCAAATAAACACTGTTCTTTTGTCTTTACTATCACATTTTATTCAAATGAATTAAATAAATTTGTATAAAATATATTATATTATATTGTATGTAATATGACTATGAATATGCAGACTTTCTACATAGTACAAGATACTTTTAAATGGTAATGTATGAAAAAAAAGAAAAAAAAAATATATATATATATATATATATATTGTCACGGCTTATGCTGCTGGAAGGAACACGGAGCCGAGGGATAAACGAAACAAGGATTTATTAAATAAAACATAAACAAGGTAAGTCGTAAATAACAGGTGGCAAGAGGCAAGTGGCAAGTAACAGGTGACAAGTAGACAAGTTGACATTTAGACGAGTAGACCCGACAAAACAGAACTGCAAGGACAAGGCTTAAGTAGAAGGGATAATTGGGGAAACACAGGTGGATGGCATGACTAAATTAACAGGGACATGGAACACATGGGGAAATGAAGAGACACACCTGGAAACTAATCAAACCAGACACGGAAGACAGAAACTGGGTCACAGGGGCAAAAACACACAAAATGAGTCCAGGTGTGTGACAGTACTCCCCCCTCCCGGTAGGTGCGTCCTCGCACCGTAGAAACAACAAAGGGAGGAGTGGGTGGGAACTTGGGAGGAGGTTCCGGTGGAGGACAGCCTCCCAGGAGGGGGCCAGCAGACAGGGACTACAGAGGAAGGAGCCAGGGAGGAGATGACGGAGGGAGGAGCCAGGGAGGAGACAGGAAGGATGTGAAGCAGGAGGTACCCAGCAGGACCCAGGCCACAGCCATAACGGCCCAAGGTGGGGCCGACGGTGGAAGGAGCCATGGAGGAGGAATGGTCACTGACTCCAGGGACTCGACCCACGGCAACGGAGCAAGTGGAGGAGGAGCCCGAGGCGGAGACGGAGAGCCGAAGAGCCAGGGTGACGGGGAGGAGCCGGAGGTCCTAGGCGGAACAGATGGCTCTGGTGACTGACGCGGCGATGTGGATCCGGAAGGCCGCGGTGAGGCCAGAGTGACCGAGGACTGAGGTGTAGCCGAGGGGATGAAGGAGCCTGACGGAGCCGGAGGGACGGAGGGATGAGGCGAAGCCGGAGGAGTGGAGTCCCGAGGCATAGGATGGACGACGCCAGACCAAGGCGGAGCCGGAGGGACGAGGGAGCCAGGCAGAGCCTGCGGACTGCCGGGCCACGGCGGAGAGGAAGGAGCTAGGAGCCATGGTGGAGCCGACGGGTCAACGGGCCGAGGCGGAGTCCAGGCCTCAGAGGCTGGAGGCGGAGGTGAGGGAGACGCCGACCAAGGCGTCGCTGGAGGATGGCGGTCCCGCTGAGCTCGCACCACAATGATGGTAGGCTGAGGGCGAGCAGAGGGGCAGCCAGACGACAGCGGAGGAGGAGGCAGGAGTGGGTGGGAGGGTGGGAATTTTGGAGGAGCAGGCATTGGAGTAAGCTCTGGGGCTGGAGCCCTTCCTGGGCTTAACGGAGGATCAGGAGCCCGTCCTGGGCTTAACGGAGGATCAGGAGCCCGTCCTGGGCTTAACGGGGGTTCAGGAGCCCGTCCTGGGCTTAACGGAAGATCAGGAGCCCTTCCTGGGCTTAACGGAAGATCAGGAGCCCGTCCTGGGCTTAACGGAGGATCAGGAGCCCGTCCTGGGCTTAACGGAGGATCAGGAGCCCGTCCTGGGCTTAAAGGAGGATCAGGAGCCCGTCCTGGGCTTAACGGGGGAACAGGAGCCCGTCCTGGGCTTAACGGGGAATCAGGAGCCCTTCTTGGGCTAAACAGAGGATCTGGCATAGGTGAATTGGAACCCCCCTCATTTTGACCCATTTGGCGCTCCATATTTTGCTCCCTCGTGGTGGGCAGTGTCGCCGGCTCTCGCACCTGGTCTGACGGGATGCTCTCTGGCTCTCCGTCATCGGTGGGCTCGGGCTTATGCCTCGTACCGTGGGGAGATTGTAGGCTGGGCTCTGGGTCCAGAGTGGACCTGGCGAGATCCTCCATTGGGCCGACCGTGAGAGGGGACCCATTTCTCACCAGATTCCACTCTATAAATGCGGCGAAATCCTCCCGAGGACCATCTTTGGGCGACAACGCTCTGCACCTAGGGTTCAGGCTGGCGTGATAAAAGGTGCAGAGCGCGTGGTCCGGGTAGCTGGTGGCATTAGCTAGCCAGAGAAACCGTCTGGTATGGTCCTCGAGAGACAGTCCCTCCTGCTCCAGCAGGAGGAGGAGGTATTCGGGGCGATAGAGGGGATCCATGAAACACTACGGAAAGAAAAAAGACTGTGAAAAAAAACGGAAAACAAAACGGAGGGAAAACACGCAGTTTTTAACTTTTTCAGGTCGGGTCTTCTGTCACGGCTTATGCTGCTGGAAGGAACACGGAGCCGAGGGATAAACGAAACAAGGATTTATTAAATAAAACATAAACAAGGTAAGTCATAAATAACAGGTGGCAAGAGGCAAGTGGCAAGTAACAGGTGACAAGTAGACAAGTTGACATTTAGACGAGTAGACCCGACAAAACAGAACTGCAAGGACAAGGCTTAAGTAGAAGGGATAATTGGGGAAACACAGGTGGATGGCATGTCTAAATTAACAGGGACATGGAACACATGGGGAAATGAGGAGACACACCTGGAAACTAATCAAACCAGACACGGAAGACAGAAACTGGGTCACAGGGGCAAAAACACACAAAATGAGTCCAGGTGTGTGACATATATATATATATATATATATATATATATATATATATTTTTTTTTTTTTTTTAAATTAATTTAATATACATACATACCTGTCCAAGAGGGCTACTGAGAACAGTAAAGTAAGTATTCACAGTTCGAAGGAGAGACTTAAACTGTGGATCCTCGAGTTCAAACCTATGCCCAAAGACAATGCTGCAGATCACATTGTTTACAGCATTAAACAGCATGTCCGCAGGGCTGAATGCAGAGCCTTGGAGGAGAAAAGAATGGCAAAGAGATCAAGTTTCTCAAATTTAGAGTGTTGTAAAAACTCCATGTTCTGGAACATGAGACGGGGCTTAGGATAGGATTTATTCAAATTAGTCATTCACTTTGTTGAATGTGCTGTGCAGGTTATTAAATCTACACACGGCACATTTACTTCGTGAACCTACTGTACAAGTTTGCAAGAACTTATTCAACACTTCTTTTTCTAAACAATGCAACCACTCTATGTTTGATTTTAGTGTTTTACTGATGCATCCTGCATCAGATCATTTAGTGGTTTAAGTCTGCAGTTCGTTTAATCTTTTAATCTAAAAAGAAATATCATATAAAAGTTATTTTACCGTCACATTTTTTAAACATTTCCACCAGATTCTCAGCCTCCTCCCTGACTCGTTCCTCGATGCTCCTGCGGCCCATTCCAAAGTTCTTCAGTGTCATAAGAGTAAACCTGCGCATCTCCTTCCATCGGTGTCCACTGGTGGACAGAACACCTGCACACAGAGAAAACATTAACAGCATTTTGGTCTTCAGATAAAAAGCTGTTCAAATACACTGTGTAAATCATAAGGGATCATGCGACCTCACCATATCCATAAGTGGACTTCATCAACAGAGGATAGATGGCCCTGCCGCTGAATTCTTCACCAAGACCAATCATAGTATCCTTTAGGGCTTGATATCCAGAAATGATTACCACAGGAGTGTTTGCCAACCAGATGGTGACAACAGAGCCATACCTATTACTCAGCTAAAGTAAGAAGAGTTTTATGGGTTTGATATGGGACATTTCCATTTGCACTATGTGAATTATTAAAATAACATAAATACTTTTTAAATTATCTCAGAAATTTGTGACTAACAACCTTAAATATAGTTAACTATCATTCTGCTTTGAATTAGTCATAATGTATATTAGATCATTGTTGTTTGAATGTGTTTTTGTTTGTAGTGCAAGTTCAGATCGATAGGACAAGTAGCATTCTTTATGTAAACATAACATACCACTACACTTAGAAGAAGTGATATTGCTTAAAGTTATTAAGACAACGATTCAGTTTGTGGAAAAAGTAAAGTAAAAACAAATCGTCTTTGAGAAACATCAGTGGGCCTACTGGGAATTTCTGTCTGAAGATAACTGCTTTCAGAAACTTCCCTAAAGAGTTCAGAAATCCCAGAATGGTGACCCTCGCCTAGCAACGCATGTCTCAGAGATCCATAATAGAACAGATGCATTCTAAACCCAGTGAAAATGCACTGACTAATTTAAATTCTTCAAATGCTATAGTACAATCTTTAAAAAAACATGTTGCATGAAGAAGCTTTAACCTCAAAGGATGGTTATTATGTTGTTATTTTACTGACAAATATCGAGAGCGCATTATTGTAGCGTGAGAGCACATTAATAAAATGCACTAGCGCAAATCTCTTCTCAGATTTTCTTTGTTCTCGCACAAAACCGGACGTGCCTCTCCTTTCACTCAGTCTTTCACTCATCTTTGAATCAGATTTCAAAGATGGATCTGTAATTGTACATTTCTTTACAATTTAATGGTATTAGAAATGAATCAGGTGTCTGGATGGTTTGTTTGTAAATAACCTAGTTTAACCTAGTTAAATAAATAGTTAAATAAATAAATAGTTAAATAAATAGTTAAATAAATAGTAAATCATATATATATATATATATATATATATATATATATATATATATATATATATATATATATGATTTACTATTTATTTAACTATTTAGATATGGGTCAGATGCACTATTCCCTAAACATATAGGCCTACTTAAGATTTGGAGATCAAAAATAACTTTTAATTAATTATGAAATAGTTAATTCATAGGTAATATGAAATTTTCATATTTGCCATAACATTACTACATTATATTCTATGGGTTTAATGCAATTGCAGGATTTAATGACTATGAAAATTGTAGAGTCACACTGAAGGCATCAAAACTATGAATTAACACATGTGGAATTATATATGGAATTATATACATAACAAAAATAGGCCTACTAACCAACCTCTAGGTAATATTTGTACGCTTCCTTGATATTAAATTGAAATAAATTTCCCAGCAGTGGATTAGGCGCAGGTCCTGGAGGCAGCCGCTCAAAACTGCTTTGCTTTCCTCGAATCTTCCACAGCAATATAAGAGCCAAAACAACCATGACAACAGACACTAAATTCGTCTTCAGTGCCAACAATATATCCATCTTCAATTTCAGTAGACAGTTCTTCTGCACTGTAAAGTAAAAGAGGTCTTGTAGTAAGCCAGAGTGCAGTCTGGACGATGGGGCGGGGTGACACGTTGGGGGCTCCGCCCACCTCAACGGTTATTGGTTCATGATTAAGATGTGCTTGTTGGTGTAGAGATGGGTGACACTTTTACAGCTTATTGGTGTAGAGAATTATGACACTGTGAGCAGGCTTGGAATACGGAAGTAGACATTTAGACGAATAAACTTTTAATAAAAATGAAAAATCGAATAAAAATGTTGTGTTTTTGCATTAATTGTTGCGTTTCCACACACACACACACACGTTTGTTTTTGTGAAAAGTGGGGACATCCCAAGGCATAATGGTTTTTATACTGTACAAACTGTTTATTCTATGGCCCTACACCAACCCTTACACCTAACCCTAACCCTCATAGGAAACTTTGTGCATTTTAAATCACCATTCTGGGATTTCTGAACTCTTTAGGGAAGTTTCTGAAAGCAGTTATCTTCAAACAGAAGTTCCCAGTAGGCCCACTGATGTTTCTCAAAGACAATAACCAGAGGTTATGGCTAGTACTATGAAATAGAAATAAGAGCAAACCATGCTAGTATTTTCTCTAGCCTCCCATAGTTAATGCAACTGCATAACAACTTAACTAAAGTCAAGCAGTTGGTCAGGAATTTATAATCTCTCCTGGCGTTTTATACTCTCTCCACGCCAATTACTGGAACAAGAAACAGGTGATGATATTTTTTGCCCAAACCACTCACTTACCGCTCGTCTCCTGATTCTCTCTCCCGCTGCAGACTTCGCTAAACCACGCCCCCCCCTGCCACAGCCTTCACTTAATCTACTTGAGAAAATAATTTCAGAGTAAATCAGAATAAATCAAATGTAACAATTTATTATCAGTCAGGTAAGTATTATGTCAATTACATAACCAATTCATAGATAACAAATCAATACAAGACACCAAATTCTCAAAGATGAATCTAAGAGTAAAAGATGCATACCTGACTTTTAGTGAAATACACAGTACGAAGTGAGTGAACACACTTCATGCTATGGGCTCATTCTTACTACAGAAGGCCCTGATCCTCTTGCAACATTTCCATAAGATACGCCAGAACCAGTTTTTCAAACGACGTTCTGGCTTATCTGAAGGATATCACTGGACCCTTACTGAACCCCCTGCAGTTTGCTTACCGAGCAAACAAGTCCATGGATGATGCAATCAACATGGGATTGCACTTCATCCTGCAACATCTGGACAAAACAGGGACTTATGTGAGGATCCTGTTTGTGGACTTTAGTTCGGCTTTCAACACCATCATTCCAGCAGTTAATTTTGGCAGGCATTTTTGATTTAGTCTTAGTCTTAGTCTTGAGATGAAAATGTTTAATAGTCTTAGTCACATTTTAGTCAATTGAGTCTTTCATAGTTTTAGTCTAGTTTTAGTCAATGAAAAGTCATTGCATTTTTTTCAACTTTTAGTCATTACTTTTAGTCAATAGTTTTAGCCAAACTGTAGTTACCAAAAATTAAAATCAAGTTAAGATAAGGATTAATTCTTCTCTCTTTAGACCAAATCAATTAAGCTTATGAGAAATTTTAATCAAGTACTGAATTTGGAAAATATTGAATAAATTATGACAATTTTCCTTTTTGGGTGAACTATCCCTTTAACAGAAGTGAAATAGGAGCAACTTATAAAAATATTATATATTAAAGCACAATTAGACAAATACAATAGAGATACAAATTAAACTAACTTTTCAGATACTGTAGGTTTTACTTAACATGTATACATTTATTTAACATCTTTTGTTGGTTGAAATTAATGACAGAAAGATATTTAATTTGGAATGCGGTCTGAAAGTGCAAAGCCTTCCACATGGAATAAGCTCTATGTGTGGAAGTTGTTTTGCAGGAAAATGCAAGTTAATTTAATCCTTGCATGCAGGCTTTCTGGACTGTTCCTTCATTTATATCCTAGGAATGGCATAGCACTATGTGTGGGGTATGGGGCCAAAACCGCTGATGTCAATCTCATCTGGAGTTACCATGGTTTTCAAGGTGAAGTGCTGTTGGTAGGAAGTGAAGAAGATAAAGAGCTCTATGCGAGCCAAAGCCTTGCCAAAAAACAGGACTGCCTGTCAAGAGAGCACAATTCAAAAATCATCTTTTCTCCATGTATCAGCAATTTCATAGTCTGTGATTTGCCTCAGTGGCAACCAATGAGGAATCAGTGGGGTTATGTTTGTCCCTGTATGTCTGAAACGGTAAAAAAAAAAAAAAATCATATAGCATGTCAACCACAGTTTTCATAAAGAGGTAAAATTGTTATAGTCTGCAGGCACGAGGGGTCCACATTATTTATCCGTGCCTTGGCCTGACATTTACAATACTCTGTGGCCTTGTCTTTGTCTTGTCTATGTTATACTGTTGCAGGTAAAATCATATAATTATGAATAAATAATTGTTATAAATTGTACAGGCAAAATGTGCATTTTTAAACTGCTAATTTCAAACCATTATGCTAATACAGCTAGCTAAACACTGGATGTCAGGGGTGAGGTAAATTGTGATACATCTGAAAACGTTCATGTTGTCTATATGGAGCCATTTAGCAGCTTAAAGCCAAAGATAATGTAGGTAATATGTCATATGTGCCATATTCAGACTCTGGACACTCTAGGTTTAAAAACGTTGATTTGTCACCACTGTGACTCTGATTGAGAACATTCATACATACTGTAGGCACAATTATACACACAAATTTACAGTTTTTTGTTAGATCTACAAGTTCTAGGTACACTGGAGTTGAGTGTACATTAAGCAGAAATACTGTTAAGTAAGTTTGTTCCATAGTCCAATTTAAACACACACACACACACACACACACACACACACACCTGCATCAAAGAAAAAATGGAATCGACTTGTGGTCCATCACAGAAAATGAGCCATTGTTTTTGTATTGTTCTTATGTATTGTTTCAATAAACAATTTTTAAACATATTGCATAATGTGGCTGCTGTTTTTGCTTCTTTTGTCTAATTGTTACAATCTACCCCAGCATGTGTTACAACCCACCCTGGCAGTGGGGTAGATAGACTGTAAGGCACACCATGTATTTGACATCAACTTGTAATGGCGATATTCTTGCAGAGGTTTGAATTGGTCCCTTTTGTAGTAAACAAATTTGGGTCTTTATATAAAAGTTTGAGCACCCTAGCTCAAAAATACAGCGAGTTGCAGATACTGTGAATAATATATTACATGACCCACCCTTAAATAAACAACGCACAACTCAGGTTCATTATATAGAAAAATACCCAAGATTTATTTCTGGCTCATGCAAAGATGTTTCTCCAAACAACTGTTCACACCACTCACAACTCCTGCAACCCACCCTGAACAGCTCTCCAATCAAGCGCTCTCACCATTCACACCTCCTGCATCCCCCCTCTCCCCCACACCTGCAATACAGATCAGCGAGGATGCGGTGCGCCAGGTCTTCCGGAAGCAGAAAAGGAAAAAAGCACCAGGCCCAGATTGCGTTACACCAGCCTGTCTGAAATCCTGTGCTGACCAGCTGGCCCCCATCTTCACACAGATCTTCAACAGATCGCTGGAACTGTGCGAAGTCCCTTCATGCTTCAAACGCTCCACCATCATCCCTATCCCAAAGAAATCCAAAATTACAGGACTAAATGACTACAGGCCTGTGGCTCTAACGTCTGTAGTCATGAAGTCATTTGAAAAACTGGTGCTGGCCCACCTGAAAGACATCACTGGACACTTGCTAGATCCTCTTCAGTTTGCCTACAGAGCAAACAGGTCTGTGGACGATGCAGTAAACATCGGACTGCATTATGTTCTGCAACACCTAGACAGACCGGGGACCTATGTGAGGATCCTGTTTGTGGACTTCAGCTCTGCCTTCAACACGATCATCCCAAACCTCCTCTTGCCCAAACTAACTCAGCTCTCCGTGCCCACCTCCGTCTGTCAGTGGATCAACAGCTTCCTGACAGACAGGCAGCAGCTAGTGAGATTAGGAAAATACACATCCAGCACCCGTACAATCAGCACCGGAGCTCCCCAGGGCTGTGTTCTCTCCCCACTGCTCTTCTCCCTGTACACTAACGATTGCACATCTAAGGACCCCTCTGTCAAGCTCCTGAAGTTTGCAGATGACACCACACTCATCGACCTCATTCAGGACGGTGACGAGTCTGCTTACAGACAGGAGGTTAAAGAGCTGGCTGTCTGGTGCACTCTCAACAACCTGGAGCTTAACACGCTCAAAACAGTGGAGATGATCGTGGACTTCAGGAGAAACCCCCCTGCACTCCCCCCACTAACCATCATGAACAGCACTGTGACTGCAGTGGAGTCATTCAGGTTCCTGGGCACCACTATCTCTCAGGACCTGAAGTGGGACATTCACATTGACTCCATAGTGAAAAAGGCCCAGCAGAGGTTGTACTTCCTTCGCCAGCTGAGGAAGTTTATCCTGCCACAGGATCTGCTGAAACAGTTCTACTCCACCATCATCGAATCCATCCTCTGCACTTCAGTAACTGTCTGGTTCAGCTCAGCTTCTAAATCTGACCTCAGAAGACTACAGAGGGTAGTCCGGACTGCTGAGCGAATTATCGGTACAACCCTCCCATCTATTCAAGAACTGTACTTATCCAGAGTGAGCAAAAGGGCTGTTAAAATCACTCTGGACCCCTCACATCCAGCACACTCCCTCTTTGAACTGTTGCCATCTGGTCGACGCTACAGAGCACTGAGCACCAGAACGACCAGACACAGGAACAGTTTCTTCCCTCTTCCAATCCATCTTATGAACAGCTGATAATAACTGTGGGACACACTACACTATTTAAATTTATATACACTACACTTTTTATCCAACACACATACTTAGCGTACACTTAAATCTTTTGCACATAATATACATGTACATACATGGAACACAATACACTACTTATATTTATATTTATATACACATACACTTATTTATCCAACACACATACTTAGCGTACAGTTAAAACTTTTCCACATAATATACATGTACATACATAAATGCTCATTTTAATATACCTGCCATACATTGTCAATTTGTATATTGTCAATCCTTACCCACCTATTTGTATTTTTTTGTATTTTTTATTCCTTATTGTGTTTTTTGTTATTGTGTTATTGTTATGTTGCACTGCGGAGCTCTGTCACGAAAACAAATTCCTCGTATGTGTGAACATACCTGGCAATAAAGCTCATTCTGATTTTGATTCTGATTCTGATTCAAAGATATATTACACACACGAGGATGCTTTCATCAAAAGCTACCCGAACAGAAGGAGCCTTTACACCACAAAGCAAAAAGAAAATCAATCAAAATAAACCCATAAGTTAAATTCATGAAACAAAACCTTGTGAATCACTCAGTTAGTTCAAAGTAAAATACATGCAAAAAAATAGCTCCTCTGTTCAAACACTAGACCTGTAGCATCCTCGTGCTGCAGTAATAAATAGTGGGGGAACAAACAATATACCCACAAACAAGGAAAAAGAAAACTAGTCTGCCCCAAAGGCCTTTCCCCATTTCTTTTGGGCCCGATTACCAGCTCAAGCACTCGGGCGGACTAGACAATATACCCAAAAAAAACAAAAACAAACAAACCAAAAATCTAATACAACAAGAGCAAGAAATGGGCTCCGTAGAGCTGAAAATACAAACATTAAAACACCTTTATTCATATTAAAACAATCATCCCATGTTAAAAAATTTAATACTTCAAATCAACTCATACCTGTCTCCAAGATCCAAACAAATCCACATGCGAACCTCTCGCATACGAACACCACGAGTGTTGATTTATTTCTGCCGGCCAGAAACAAACGCACCTACTATTTTCGTTCCTACCCCTGATATTTATACTTGGCTAACCACACCCCCTTGATTCACAACTTTATGGCCTTGATATCACCTGCTACATTCCACCCCCTCAAAATGCATCGACGACCCGACGATGTAAAAGACAGACTACAATTCAAGCTTCTTCTTCCACTACTGATCTTGGCAAATGATAGGGACTAGAATGTTGACCTGCTGTCCTTCTAGAGGATCTCCGAGGACCTCCCTCTATTAACTGAGGGCCCCTTTCCATTTCAATCACATGACCTTGATCCTCCACTACTGATGACCCTAAATGTTCAGAGGGAGGGCCAACATCTTCAGGAGACTCAAATTGCACCATTCCCAAAGGATAAAATTCTACCCCATCGTCATCGGTTGCAACTTTCACTCGTTTCTGCATAGCAGCCCTAGGAATCTCATCTACTCCAACTGTGGCCATTGGCACACTTCTAAGCTTCGTTCTATATACCTGTCACATTGGGCCATCTTGATCTACTGGAATAATCGAGTAAGGAGCCCCCTGTTCTTTAGGCTGTCGCACTACCCTATACAAAGTAGAGTCCCACATGTCCTGAATCTTGTTACGACCCCTCACTGCATCATTACGTGTATAAACAAGAGCACCTTCTCCAATACCCGAATCTGTTACTTTGGACTCATAACTTTGATCTCTTAGCTGCCTCCTAGACTCTAGCCGCCGCCTCACATGATCATAGGCCCCTTCCAATAACTCCTGGTGCTCTTTCACCCATTCTTCCACTGAACTTTCTCCTACCTCTTCTGCTTCAGCACCCAATACAAAATCAATAGGTAGCCGAGGCTCTCGACCAAACATCAGGTAATATGGAGACCTACCAGTTGACTGATGAACTGTAGTATTATAGGCATAAACTAACTGGGAGAGATACCGTGGCCAACACCTCTTCTGGCCAGGGGGGTAAAGTATGCAACAGATCATGCAGTGTACGGTTAAACCCTTCACACTGACCGTTGCCCTGTGGATGATATGGTGTTGTGCGACTTTTTTGAATATTATAAACCTTACAGAGCTGCTGTATCAGAGTACTTTCAAAACTTCTGCCCTGATCTGAATGTATCCTACTAGGGGGGCCAAACAAATTAAACCAATGCTTCACCAACACATCAGCTACAGTACTAGGTCGCTGGTCCTTTGTGGGAATAGCCTGAGTATATTTGGAGAAAAAATCTGTTAATACCAATATATTTTCCCTGCCATCCGATGCTGGCTCCAAAACGGTAAAATCTATTGCCACTACCTCGTGTGGAGGACTGGCCTGAATACTCCCCATGAAGGGCCTAACTTTAGGTTGCACAGCCTTAGCAAGAATGCACCTTCCACACTCATGACACCATTTCTCGATGTCTTTTGCCATACAAGGCCAATAACAGCGCGATCGCACCAACTGTAAAGTGCGTTCCACGTCTTGATGTCCATGGTTATCATGAAGACTGGAAAGCACATTCTGCTGCAAACACTGAGGCAGAACCAGCTGAAAGACCTCTTTACCTCCGTCTGGAGCATAAATGCACCGATATAGCACTGAATCTTTCTCCTTAAGCCGCTCCCACTGTCGAACAAGCTCCTTAGTACCTGGCCCAAATGTAGCTCGCTCCTTTGGACCCGGAAATCTATCTTCCACCCAATGAACCACAGTATTCCCCAGTATTCAGTACTCAGTCCACAGTATTCCCTACACTATGAACTTCAGACAACTTCGGCTCCAAATACTGATGGGATAATGCGACTGTGTTCCCGTTTTAAGACCCTGGACGATACTTCATAGTCAAATTAAATGCAGCTAACTGAGCAGCCCATCTCTGCTCTACCGCACCAAGTTTGGCAGTATCCAGATATCACAATGGATGGTTGTCAGTATATACTGTACAAGATGTACCCAGCAAGTACTCCCTAAACATTTCGGAGACTGCCCACTTAAGGGCAAGGAACTCTAACTTCATAGAGCTATAGTTCTGCATGTTTTTTTCAGATGGTCTTAGCCCCCTACTAGCAAAGGCAACTGGTCGTTACTTGCCATAATGCTCCTGCGACAACACGGCTCCAAGACCCCGAATGGCTAGCATCTATTTCTAAAACAAACGGCTTCTGAAAAATAGGCATAAGCCAAAACTGGAGCAGATATCAGAGCTTGTTTCAACTGATGGAAAGAATCATCACACTCTACATTCCAATATAAGCCAAGTGGTTTCCTTGGAGTCTTACCTCTTTTTCCTGCTACACTTAACTGGGCCACCACTCAATGCAATGGTGCTGCCATCTTTGCAAAACCTGCAACAAACCTATGATAGTAACTGAGGCCATGATAGTAACTCCATGAGGCGCTGAAAAGTACTAGGAGCATTGCACAACCCAAATGGCATCCTATTGAATTCAAATAATCCAAATGGGGTGCAAAAAGCTGTCTTAGCACCATACTTTTTAGCAACCTCGACCTGACTATAACCACTGGCTAAGTCCAGTGTTGAAAACCATTTGCACCAGTAAGACCGTCCAATGACTCTTCAATCCGCGGCAACGGAAAAGCATCTTTCCTGGTTTTTGTATTTAACTGCCGATAATCTATGCACATTCGAAGCCCTCCATCTTTCTGTACTAGTACAATTGAAGATGAATAGGGGCTACAACTTTCCCATATTATTTGGCTATCTAACAGTTGTTTAATATGAGCTCTCACCGCCTCATATTGCGAAGGATGAATCCGGCGATAGGGCTGGCGAACTGGAGCTTCATCCAAAAGAGGAATTTCATGAGTTATAAGATTAGTACACCCAACATCCATATCAGTCTTAGCAAACAAGGAACGATATTTAATTAATAAAGCTTTAGCTTTCAATTGCTCAGTCTCATCTAAACCATCAAAAGATGGAAAATCCATCCACTCTTCCTCCAAGTGCTCAACTTGCTGAGAGGTAATATAAGCCATACGTTCATTACCACCAACCTTCTCAGAAAACTCAGCTTGTGGATCCTGCTCAGCCACCACATTAGCCACAGAAACAGTTGCTATAACCCTACGTGGGGTCAACCAAACATCAGAATAACTGACATTGGTTACAGGTACATAAGCAATTCCCCTCTCGGATGAAATAAAAGCCGTAGATACCAACAGCCCCTCTGGCAAAACACCCTCATCAAAGTATAGTGGTTCAATTAAAAATGTAATTTGTTCTTGTGAGGGGACCTTAGGACATGTGACTGGAACAAATGTTAAAGCTCCTGCAGCAGCACACACACTGAAGACCCATCCCGCACTTTTACCTTATGAGGCTCCAATGAATTCATTATAGCTTCCTCAACTTTGCAATGCTTCAGGGCTTGCCTCCATCCTGGAGCAGAATCCTGCACAGAAGGGATATCAAAAAGACTGGCGCCATGTTGTTGAAATAACTCTTGATAAAACCCTTTGATGATATTCATGCCTTACACAGCAGGGGTTTTCAATTTTTTATACTGCATTTGAGGGTTCCTGGGATCTTTCACTACAAGGATACCCATAGATGGCATGCAATTTCCAAGAACTGTGATGTCCAACTCTAAATAGCCCAAATAAGGCAATTTTAAACCTTTTCCCGCTCTAAGATCTAACCATGAACAATCATGAAGTGGGACATTCTCAAGGTGAGCAAAGTGTTTATTATAACAACTCTCAGTTATGGCGGTAACCATTGAACCTGTATCCAACAATGAAGAAATCACTACATCCTCAAACTTAACTTCCATCACTGGACAATTACTCACAAGTGTGGATGTAGTATGTGCATCAGAGCCTAACGTTACCCCTACCAGTGTGTGGCTCTGTACACTGGCGGGTTCTAGTTTTCCAACTGGGTTACATTTGCCGCATTTTCACCGACATTACCTGGAACTTTTCTCCCAGGAACTTTTTTGTCCCCCCAGACCTGTTGCCTTTTGCGTTTCCACCGCGGTCTAAAGTACCCGGAAGATTATGCTAATTTGTCCAGTGACGTAGTATTGCGTGCGACTGCTTCTTCTTGTCAGGGACAGACCGTAATCATTCTTGTGCGACAGAAAAGGTAGAATGGATGAGATCCAAGGAGTGCTGCTTCTGCTCATATAATAATGAACCAAACGGCAGAAAACAGACGAGCACTGATAGTAAAGCGTATTCAGAAAGCTCGTAATGCTCGATACAAAATGAGACAACGTGTCTTATCAGCAATTGCCGACATCGACCGTGAGATGGCTGGGACAAACGCGCGACATCGGGCAGAAAGAACAAGATTGGTAAGAAATAATTAAATCAAATTTATCCAGAGTTGTGACTAATGTTATTATTGATTTTGTGAACTTATTTTTGCCACTTTTGTGTGTTCTAGATTTGCGAGTACTATCGAATGCGTCGCGTTGCGCCATCAGTTTGGGTACACAATAGAACAACTGCGTGGTGGGACAGCGTGGTTTCTACTTTCACCGAGGCCCAGTGGATAAAGAATTTCCGGATGTCTAAAGATACTTTTATGTACCTCTGTCGTCGATTGCAACCTCAACTGGAGAGACAAGACACAAACTAAAGACTTTGTGTACCCATCGAAAAAAGAATCACCATTGCACTGTGGAAACTAGTGACCAACTCCGAGTACAGAAGCATCTCTCATTTATTTGGAATTGGAGTTGCTACTGTGTGTCGATGTGTTCATGATTTTTGCTCCGCTGTTGAGAAGGTTCTCATGCCAGAAGTTATTAAACTACCAAACAGTGAAAAGTTAAAAGAAATGGCTACATATTTTGAACGCAGATGGGGGTTGCCACAGTGTGTAGGTGCAATTGATGGGTCACACATACCCATTCTTGGACCTGAGGACTACCACACAGAGTACTTCAACCGAAAGGGCTGGCATTCGATCATTCTGCAGGCTGTTGGATGGAAGGGGTCTTTTTTGGAATGTCTTTGTTGGAGCACCAGGCTGCCTGCATGATGACAGAGTGCTGCGTTTGTCAGGTTTGTGGGGCCTAGTGGATAGGGGTTTGTTACTACCTGATGTAACAAAAAACATTTGTGGACATGACGATACTTTGTCCTTGGTGATGCAGCTTATCCTTTGAAGGGCTGGCTGATGAAACCTTTTACCGACAACAGACAACTGACACCCCAAAAAATTGTGTACAATCAAAAAACAAGCAGAGCCAGGGTGGTGGTGGAGAATGATTTTGGCAGACTAAAAGGAAGATGGAGGTGTTTGCTAAAACGAAATGACTGCAGTACGCACAAGGTCAAATCCCTGGTGATAGCATGTTGTGTTCTGCATAACCTTTGTGAAATGAATGGTGATGAGTTCAGGGAAGAATGGGTGACAAGTGCATTAAACCTGCCTGATGGTGCTCAGTCGGCCACTGTAGAGGCAGAGGGACTAGATGCACGCACAGCTCTAATGCAGTTTTTGACGACAACGTAGTAAGCTGCAGTATCACTGCAATGTAATGTGAACAGCTGTAATGTGTCTTGTTTTCATGCTGATACACCTGTTATACAACATTGCAACAAAAACCGTGTACAACTTTCTTTTAATAAATCCAATTTACCAAAAGTGTAAACTGCATTATCATTGTAATATGAGTCTGTAATGTGTGTTTGATTGTAACTCTAAATACACAGCTTATTAGTGTTTAATGGATTAATTTAATGGATAAACTGCAAGTCAGTACTTACTCACAGCATTATGAGTATTACTAGTATTGGGGAATTCAAGCAGTATCTCCTTTTACATGTGTAATGTATTATGTGTTACATGTTTTAACTTCTAACCAGAACATTTACAATACACATTACAATACAATAATGATTGAAAACAAAAGACACTGAAAAACTATGGAAGCATATGGGTAGCGATATTCAATTTGGAATGTAATATGCAAAATGACAATGCAATATGTAAAATGGCAATGCATTTCTGTATTTACATTTACATTTTCCAATACATTTGTGCAACGTTTGGTGCAAAATGAAAGTGAAAATTAAATTACATCATTTTCATTTGCCATTTCATACACCAGTTTTAATATGTAAAATGAATACTAATTTTAACGCTTTATAAGTTGCAAAATGAAAATGAAAATGTATTACAGAAATTATTAGATATGTATAACATGTTCAAGCAAAAACTGTGGCAAAATTATCATTTAAATGCTATTTTTCTTAAATGCATTAACACTCACAGTCAAGACACTTCGATTGCATTTTCATTCAGTGTCCCGCAATGAATGTAGCAAAATTTAATGTGCACATTGAAAATGCATTCCGAGCCGATCACGTGTCCGCCCCCTCCCGCCATGTCATGTGGAAATAAATATAGTTAAATTTATGAAATAAAATTAAATAGGATTTTTTGGGAAGGTAAGTCTGGCCAGTTATACAGCAACACGAGTCAGACGAGTCTGAAGATCTGAGCTGAAAATGGTGAAACATTAAAGTTCTAGTCTGTGTCAATTACTCTCATAATAAATAATAATAATAATGTTACCCGTATTTTTCGGTATAAGTTGCATCAGTCCAAAAATACGTCATGACGAGGAAAAAAACAGGTAAGTCGCCTTTATTCAGAACCAAGAGAAAACATTACCGTCTACAGCCGCGAGAGGGCGCTCTGGGGTAGGCTACAGGAGCACTGAGCAGCATAGAGCTAATTTTACTATTTTTATTTCAGAAATGTAACAATATTAATTTTTACAATTATTTATTAATGTCACACACACATACCTAGTGCCTTATGACTTTAAAGATGAGAGTGGTAAATATTACACACATGGAACTGTTCAGTCTATTATTGATTTTTATTTCCACTTCACTTTTTTCCAAAGAGACAGAACTATTTGCACTGTATTTATCAGTGGGACAATATTACAACCTAGAAATAATTTGCAGGTCTCAGCAGCACGAATTATGTGCCCAGCTACATCTGATTCAAATATTATGCTAATTAACAGTGAGCGGTGGTTTCAGACATTACAGTGCTTCACTCGCACTGACTCTTATTCTGCCTGAAAGAATGAAAAGACCGAGTTGAAGGTGGAACGATTCGACCAATCAGATGAAAGCAGCGTTTCAGCTCCGCCCACAAGTACGAATGAAATATTAAAGCCATAAACTGAAATGATCAAAACGTACACACGGACCAACTGTCTTGTCCATGTTCTCTCACTTGAATCCTCTTCTTGAGATTTGAGTCTCAGACCTTCTGCAAGCCCCGCCTTGTTCACGCAGTGATTGACGTGTCGGGAGGGGGCGGACACGTGATCGGCTCGGAATGCATTTTCAATGTGCACATTGAATTTTGCTACATTCATTGCGGGACACTGAATGAAAATGCAATCGTAAGTGTCTTGACTGTGAGTGTTAATGCATTTAAGAAAAATAGCATTTAAATAATAATTTTGCCACAGTTTTTGCTTGAACATGTTATACATATCTAATCATTTCTGTAATACATTTTCATTTTTATTTTGCAACTTATAAAGCGTTAAAATTAGTATTCATTTTACATATTAAAACTGGTGTATGAAATGGCAAATTAAAATGATGTAATTTAATTTTCATTTTGCACCAAACGTTGCACCAATGTATTGGAAAATGTAAATGTAAATACAGAAATGCATTGTCATTTTACATATTGCATTGTCATTTTGCATATTACATCCCAAATTGAATTATGCTACCCATACGCTTCCATAGAAAACAAGAAAGTCACACTTCAAACTTTATTTTACATTAGTAGCCTAATTCTGACAAATTTAAAAGATAAAAAAATTTACAAATAGAAATAAAACTTTGGAAAAATTAAATAGTAATGTGCAAATGCATTTTAGAACCTGACCAATAACAGGCTGCAGCCCAGCCTAGCCAAAAAAAAAAAAAAAAAACCTGACCGCAGTAATTCCAACGGTATATAAAGTACAGTAGTCATCATTTGACGTGGATCAAAAGTGCAGAGTTGACTTTATAAGAAGATTCTAGGACCACTTACATTACAGATTTTGATCCACTACAAATGTTGACTACTATATATAAACTCCCAACAGTGCAAAGAAACATAGCCATTTACACACACACACATACATGTATATATATATATATATATATAAAATATTTTTTTATATATATGTATGTGTGTGCAGGCGTGCAAAGACAAATGTTTAAAGTGCAAACGAGAATCTGTGTTCAGTCAAGTGGCTACTTTTTGAAAGACTGTACAAACTCTCCAAGAACAGACAGAAACCCAGCCTGAAAGTCTCTCTGTTGGTGCCTGCTTTCTCTAGCTTCTGACTGGAGGAACGCCAACTCTTGCCTCCTCATCTCTCTCTCCTCAGCCTGGCTCTCGAGTAACAGCTGCATGTACTCATCTCCCTGTTCTTGTCCACGCTGCAGGACGGCTCGGTTAGCATCTTCCATGTCTCTCAATGCATCAAGGAAGTCACTATCCCTTTTCCTCTTGCCTAAAGCGGAAGGAAAATAGTCAACATGTGGTAATAAACACACAAGTCCACCCTGACACAAAAGGAATCATCAAAAATTATTCAATGGATTTTTTTTGGAAAATCTTCTTTTTAAACCATTTGTGTTGGCCCATCATGTGCCATATTTTAATGTTTGATCATGGGCAATGTTAGTTTTAAATATAAAATAAACACAATGTCACAAAACCATTAACATTTCCAATAGGTCAGTTTTGAAGTAAAGTTATACTTTTGGACAAAGGACAAACATGGGTAATACCTTGGCGTGTGTGTGATTCAGCGGGAAACATTGGACGAGGGCTACTGGTGATTGCAGGGGAAAACACGCTGGCCTCTGTTGCCTGCAATTCATTCGGCCCACTCGATTCGTCTGGAAAAACATGGTGTAAAAAAAGTTAGATTGATTTATCACTACAACGAGTTTAAGACGATATCATTTAGATGTGATATATACATATATTTATTTACCTTCAACCCACTGTTCATTGGATACCGGCATGGCTTCCAACAATGCAGTAGCGGAGTCTTTTGTCACCGCTGCACCAGAAAAGGATGGTCTGTGTCCTAGTAACGCATCCAGGCGGTCAAACCACTTGTTGGTACGCCGATTGGATCCACTTCTATTGTTGTGATCCTTTATTTTCTTGTAATCTTGCTTTAGTTTTTCGAGCTTCTCTCCGCATTGTTTACCAGTGTGCACTATCCCAAGCTCGCATAGCTGATTCGACATTTTCAAGTACACCTTTTCATTGCGGGTCGCCGTTTCCAGTTCCCGCTGGATGTCCTCTTCTGCAAATCCGCTTAATAAAGCCTGCACCTCCTCATCGGTCCAATGATCGTATTTTTTTTTAGACTCCATTGTTGAATGTTCGCACCGCAACAAATGTTTGAAAATGGCGGATGGAACTTACTGCTGCCTGGAGTCGACCAATCAAATGCGGCGTGATTCCGACCAATCAGCGTGTTCAGCGCCTAGTTCCACCCCCGAAAGTTCCTGAACTTTGAAAAAGTACCACCCCGCCAGCAGGGACTTTTTTTTAGGTGACATTTTTACCCGGAACTTTATTTAGTTCCTGCGGTGGAAACACACCAAGTACCAGCCCAAAGTCCCTAGTTCCGGGGTAAAGTTCCTGCGGTGGAAACGCGGCTATTCTCTTTTTCTGTCTGTGCAGGTCTAGGCTGTGGGGGAGCTAAACAATAGCATGCAATATGCCCCAACTGATCGCAGCGAAAACATCTTAAAATCACTTTCAGCCTTTCTTCTACTTCTAGGAGTAGTGAAAGTAGTAGAAACATTTGCACCAAATTTTTAAGGGGCTCAGCACCTTCATTAATGAGTCCAACTGACTCTGTGCCTCAATAGGAGCTCTAAGCTCTGAATACTCACACTGATTTGCACTTTTGGGCTCGCTAAACACCTTAACTTGGGCCTCATTAGAAAAGTACAAGGGGCCATTTGGTTTTTGTTTAAGAGACTGTCCTTCACATTGAGCCATCCACTCGACAGCTTCCCTACGTACATCACGAATTGTCCAGTTAGGATGTGCACGCACTTGGTCTCTTAATCTCACACCCAAGTTTTGATCTCTAACCCCATCACAAAACCGGAGATCACAGAGATCTCTCTTTGAGATTTAACAGGAGCCAATTCATTTGACTTCACAATTTGATCCATTAAAGTCAATGCATGGGAGTAATCTAAAAGAGACTCTCCCTCTTGTCGTTTACGATTAACAAAAAAAAAAATGCTGCAAGGAAATAGGAGGATATAAACACCCATAAATTTCTCGTAACACTCTGAATATATCATCCACACACTCTTTTTCCACCCTTGGGAGATATTTTATCTCTATTCGAGCAGTACCCTCTAAATGATTGTATACCCACAGAGCTTATTCCTTTCTCAGAAGGTTTTGTTTGAATATGGATCTCTACCAATTCAATCCATTCTTCTATGGTAAGAGAATCAGACCTATCCAAATTTCCTGAAAA
Organism: Carassius carassius; assembly: GCF_963082965.1. Lineage (NCBI taxonomy): Eukaryota > Metazoa > Chordata > Actinopteri > Cypriniformes > Cyprinidae > Carassius > Carassius carassius. Next base: position 9,093,632 of record NC_081795.1, on the reverse strand, counting down.
CTTGGGTACCTTCTCAGTTTGTTGAATAAACACCACTTGTTTCCCTCTCTCCACTTCAAATCCCAGCTGAACCCACACTATCCACACTACTGCTTGAAGACCCAGATGGACACCCCAAAAAAAATAAAACAAAACTTATATTCCGCTACTTACAATTATAATGCTTTGCCAACAATTATCTTGGGAGAAAAAAAAAACTCAGACTACAAAAGCTACCCGAACAGAAGGAGCCTTTACACCACAAAGCAAAAAGAAAATCAATCAAAATAAACCCATAAGTTAAATTCATGAAACAAAACCTTGTGAATCACTCAGTTAGTTCAAAGTAAAATACATGCAAAAAAAATAACTCCTCTGTTCAAACATTAGACCTGTAGCATCCTCGTGCTGCAGTAATAAATAGTGGGGGAACAACAATATACAAACAAACAAAAAAGGAAAAAGAAAACTAGTCCGCCCCAAAGGCCTTTCCCATTTCTTTTGGGCCCGATTACCAGCTCAAGCACTCGGGCGTACTAGACAATATACCCCCAAAAAACAAAAACAAACAAAACAAAAAATCAAATACAACAAGATCAACAAATGGGCTCCGTGGAGCTGAAAATAAGGATGGCTGAAGCGAAACAGTCGTTCCGAAGCTTTGCGAGATCCCGAAGCGCAGATGTGTCGAAACACTGATCCGAAGCGTGATTCGAAACACCCATATCACGTGACTATGACCAAACGAAGCCTCGAAGTGTTTCACTAATTGTTTCATCAGGTGTGGTCCGCCGAATCAGCGTTTGATTGGAACGGTCGGGAACAGACCACACAATCGCACATCTGTATAAAAGTGAAATAAACGCATTTTGACCTCGTGGGTTTTTGTGAGAGGAGTTTGACTTTGAGATAGCGGATTTTTGGTGATATAGTGACATAGTGCGATTTGATTAGTTATAGGCAATTTAGACTTACATTTAAATTTACACAACACATTGACTGAGAGGCTAGAGACAGACACAGTATACATATAGTGACACATTAATAGATACATAGATATAAATATATATAGACAGCTAGATTAATAGATAGATACATATATAGATAGATTACAGATACATATATAAATACATATATTATAGATAGATACATATATAGATAGATTATAGATACATATATAAATACATATATTATAGATAGATACATATATAGATACATAGATTATAGATACATATCTAGATACATAGATCGATTCATATATAGATAGATAGATTTGGATAGATAGATAAAATGGAAGCTCCCCAGAAGAGATGCCGTACATCTGTGGTGTGGGAGCATTTCCATTTAGAAACCCCAAATAAAGTGAGATGTGTGTATTGTGATCGGCAGCTAGCCTACTGCAACAATACATCATCCATGATGCGCCATTTGAGGAGCACTCATCCTGCCATTTTGCAGGGTGCAGAGGATGGCATTCCCCCTGTACCTAGGCCTGCTACTGACACTGCTGGGCCATCTAAGCAAGGTATGCATTGTTTGGGATATAATTATAATTTAAATATAATAACAACCTTTTGGGACACTGTTTATAAAGTTTATAAGTTATATAAAGCACTGATTATAAACACTGGAAGGTTTCCAAATAATGAACCAGTAGGCTATACTTTTAATAGATGTGCACTAATTGAAGCTGTATTTTTCCAATGTATTTGTCTGAAAGTATGTTTTGTCTTCTCTTTTAAAAGTCACATAGAGGGAATTGGATGAGGCTCTTATAAACATGGTGGTGAAGGATCTGCAGCCCTTCACCATCGTGGACGATGAGGGATTCAGGGCATTTGTGAACAAGCTTGATCCAAGCTATGTCCTCCCATCCCGGAAGGTGCTTAAAATAATGGTCAGCGAAAAGTACAACAAAGCCAAGGAGAAGACAATGGAGGACCTACAAAAGGCCGAATTTGTTAGCCTTACAGCTGACAACAGCCCAGCATCTCATGGAGGCTAAAGCCTTGCTAATGGCTGAGTGGGGAATAACCTCCAAAGTTCAGTGCATGGTGACTGACAATGCATCTAACATGATCCTAAGTGCCCAGCTACTCCACCTTCGCCATGTCCCATGTTTTGCTCATACTTTAAATTTGATTGTGAAAAAGGCACTAGATCAAACCCCAGTCATCAATGAAATACGCCAGAAGGCCAAAAAGATAGTGGGGTTGTTCAGATCCAGCTGCAAAGCAAAGGACAAGCTTGTGGAGATGCAGAGCTTGATGGGAAGACCAACTCTGAAACTGATACAGGAGGTTGACACGAGATGGAACAGCACATTTGACATGCTACAGCGCTTGTATGACCAACGTGAACCAGTGGCTGCTGCACTTTCCAACTTAAACAATGATACTGCTCCCCTGACAAGTATTGATTATGACATTATTGAACAATCATTGTCAATACTGCAACCATTCAAACTCGCAACAACAGAGATGTCAGAGGAAAAGAGAGTGTCTGCTTCAAAGCTTATACCACTGTACAGGATGTTGCAGCACAAGCTTGCACAGAAAAAAGGAAATGCAACGCAGGAATCAACTGTTCAATTAGGCAGGCCACAATGACCATACTACCCATGTGATTGGCCATAACTGTCATATTATTGTCATTATTATAAATATGTGTTTCTCCTGTTTTGGCTCATAGGCTCACATCTGCAAGAAGGTCTGCACTCCAGATGTGGAGGTTATGAGAGTTTTAGAGCCTTGGCACTGGCTACACTGCTGGACCCAAGGTTCAAAAATGTGGCATTTGGAAATGCTGCCAAAGCCCAGGAAGCTGAAAAGCATATCACACTGGAGTGTGCTTCACTGATGCGTTCAAACACAAATCCTGGTGAGCAGTTTCAGTCTGTGTTATGTTATGTAATCTGAATCATGTAATATAATATATCCTTCATATATGCCGTCAGTTTAGGATTTGTTACTAATTGCTGTTTTCATTTTTATTCAGACCCAGAAATGTCAACATCACACCCATCATCATCATCATCACCATCACCATCAACACCAGTAGAAACACAGGACAGTTTATGGGAACTTTTTGATACTCGCATCCATCAAACCAAGATGATACACAATGCTACAGCTGATGCCACAGTGGAAGTGAAAAAATACATCAACGATGCGTATTTGCCCAGAACTCATGATCCACTAACTTACTGGAAAGAGAGAGCAGTAATCTTTCCTCATTTGTATGTCCTTGCAAAAAAATATCTTTGTATGCCAGCAACAAGTGTCCCTTGTGAGAGGATTTTTTCAAAGGCTGGAGAAATTATCTGTAAAAAAAGAAGTAGGCTAAGTCCTTCCACAGCAGATAAATTAATATTTTTGAATAAAAATCTCTAAAAAAGTGAGACATTGTGGCTTGATTTCTTTTATTAATATTCATTTTTCATGACCAAAATAACATTATGCACAGTGAGGAGCCTATAGGTTACAAGCTTCACATATTAGAACATTATAATAATAAAAAAACACGTTTTTTAATGGCTCGTCAAGGTTGTTTCAGATCAACACCTGCAAGTGACCACTAGGTGTCACCGTTGAGACGGGTGTCGGATTGATTCGAAGCCTCGAAACAATATGGCACATTTGGTTCAACTGTTTCATTGGTTCACGAGGCCTCGATTTTGCCATCACTAGCTGAAAATACAAACATTAAAACACCTTTATTATTCATAATAAAACAATCATCCCATGTTAAAACAATTTAATACTTCAAATCAACTCATACCGGTCTCCAAGATCCAAACAAATCCACATGCGAACCTCGCATACGAACGCCACGAGTGTTGGGTAGAAACAAACCAGAAACCAGTGTCGGCCAGAAACAAACGCACCTACTATTTTCGTTCCTACCCCTGATATTTATACTTGGCTAACCACACCCCCTTGATTCACAACCTTATGGCCCTGATATCACCTGTATGGGGTTAGAATTGTTGCTTTATTCCAAATAAATAGATTATGATCCACAAATAAATGTAACAAGATTCACAAAAATATATCAAATTCACAAATAAATGTACAGAGTTTCACAAAAAAATATAAAACTCACAAATAAATAAAATGAGATTTGCAAATAAAAATATATATATTTACAAATGTGTTTAATGTCACAAACACAACTCTACCTGGTATTTATTTGTGAACCGCTGTCTGTGCATTTGTAAATCACTGCACGCATTTGTGGATCGGTTCCTGTGCATTTGTGGATTTGAAACACTTCTAGCGTCGACGTGCAGATTAATCCACAAATAAGTGGACTCCACCCACCGTTTACTCAAGCCAATCAAATAACGGCCACATTGAGCTGACCAATCGTAGCACGTTATCGCTTCAACCAATCACGTTTTCTATCTCGTCTTGCCTGATCGGCCATGTTGTGCGTACTTGTCTGTAACGTTACTTGTGGACTTGTGAAATGTCATCAGTCGCTGCCCAAGTACTGTTTCCCTTTTCAAAGTTCACATCTAGCCAAGTCCAGTTCAAATCCCCGGATGTGTTCTTGCTCCGCTCCTTTTACCGAGGATGCATGGAGAGGTGACTTGTGCGGACTTGATACGGGCCATAACCCAGAATTCAGCTCGAACCAGGTTAGCATCAATGGCGGAGGAGAAAACTCACAACTGTAAGTTATACATTTCGAAATACTATTGTTGTTTTATCACAAAATGTAACGTAGTTCTAAGAGCTTTGATGCCAGAATGTTGTTTAAACTTCAAAGCTACCGTCGAATTTTAAGGAACTATTTGAAAATTTGCTCAGACGATTTCATTACGAGTTGAAAAGTAGCCTAACCCTCGGCAAGTCCTCCTAAAAAGTAGCTAGGCCCTGTAACATTTTGTAAAATATGGGGCTGCCTGTGTTGATTCTGTAGTGGATAAACATTTGATATATTTTGCTTTGGGTATATCTAATGGGCAATTGTTTTGCCTGAGGGAAAAGTTTCCTAACTAACGTTTGCCTAACGATACTTATATCAAATGCAAACCTTATTTTAGAGTGCTCTTGTCATTTTAACCAAATAGTTTGCTTGTCTTTATTTACATTTTTTTTACAAATTCTTTTATAATTGTATTATTTTTCATCAACTTAAATTAAGCATTATTTTTTATCAAGGGACTGCTGAGGAAACTCGGGCCTTGATAGAGTGGCGGGCGGCCAACGAAAGGCTTTTCACCGGGAGGCGCAATTCCTCCAAAAGTGGATGGGAGTGAGTATTCATTTTGAGTGCTTGTATAATTCCCTGCATGTCTGAAGGTTTGGAGCTAGATTTGGACAGTCTTCATCCATAAAAATGAATACGTTATTGAAGTGGAATCATGTAAATCTTTATGGTTTTGTTTTGCCTATAGGCATTTTGTTCCACTTCTGGTTTGGCCATAACTGCCAAACAGGCAAAGAAAAAATTGAATAACCTAAAAGATAAATACAAGGTAATCTGCCTGTTTCTCTACTTTCTGTTACTGAAAGAGGCTTACCAAGATGTGTGTAAAGACTTTCCGGTCATATTTGAAACCTAACATAGATGCATTGGCCCTTACATTTTATTTTGTAAAATGTAGTTTACTCCGTTTACATTGTTTACTCTGAGACTGTAAAAAGAATAGTTCACCCCAAAATGAACATTCTGCCATTCACCTACAATTTTAAGTTGTTTCACACCTGTATACACTATTTATTTATTCTTTTTTTTTTTTTTTTGCTTTACACAAAGGAAGAATATTTGTAACCTAAGAGTTCTGGGGCACCACTGACATGTGTAATTTTTTGGTGCCTCAAACTGTTAGGTTACAAAAATTCTTAAGAATATCTTCCTCTGTGTAGAGCAAAAATAAAAAATGTCTAAAAGTGTGGAACAACGTGAGGTGAGAACATGACAGCATTTTGCTTTATTTCAGGAGCTTAGGGACCCACCCACAGGAAAAGGGGTAGAGGCCGGTAGTGTGACTGCTGCCACCTGGCAGTGGTACACTGCAATGGATGCTGCACTCCAGGGGCAGCACTCGAGTTGTTGCATCAAACCCACTGCCACTACAGGTGGCTCAGTCAGCACACCAGGTTCAGCCCCTTCTGTGGAAGCCAGGAGTAGCCAGCAGTCAAGAAATAGGCGACGGGACAGCCAGGCTCTTCTTTAGTTTCTAAAAGAACAGGCAGAGAGGGAAGAGGAGAGGGAGAGAGAAGCATTGGCGAGAGAAGAGGAGAGAGAGAGGGCAGCAACAGCCAGAGCAGAGACATATTTCTCTTTTAGAAAAACTTAATAAATTCTAAATTAATGTTGTATTTAATGATAAATGATTTTATATAGATTATTTGAATAAAAAAAAATAAAAATGAATGTTTCAATTTCAACCCTGGCAAATCATTGTTATAGCAACAGTGTATTCTTTATATTTACAACAAAAACACAAATAATATAAAATAATGTAATATCCAATGTCTATAGTGGTATACAATTATTTACAATCATGCAGTTAAATCTCAAGAAGAACATACCAACATTAAGAAAACGTATAAATGTATCTATACCCATCTACTTGCACATTTATTCATACCTATCTTTCTAATTAATGTCATAGCTATTTCAACTGTTTATGTTGCTCTTTTAATGAACATGACAACATCTGGAAAGGTTTACTGTCTAGATGTAGTACTGTTCAGTTAGACACCCAGGCAGTTCCACGGGAGAAGAAAGCTGAGCAGCCAGACGTCCTCTGAGATGGTTCCCTGATAGGTCCCTCTCACCCACTGCTGCATTCTCACCATCCTCGCTGTCTTCTTGTCCTTGGCTTTCCTCCTCCTCCTCCAAGAGATCACCTCCCATCACACAGATGTTGTGGAGGATACAACAGGCACCAATCACCTTTGGGGCGAACAGTGGCCTGATCTCTAGGGCCCGCAAGAAAATTGCACGCCAGTGAGTTTTTAACATCCCAAAAGTGCGCTCGATGATGTTCCGTGCTTGTGCATAATGCCTGTTGTATCGGGCTTCAACTTGGCCTGTTAATCAAAAATCGTGTAGAAAATGTGTAGTGTATTGCAAATTCATAACAGTAAAAATTTGGTTTATCGTGTGTGTGTGTGTGTCTGTCTGTCTGACATTAAAAAAAAGTGTTCTTACTTGCGACAGGCTGGCGGTATGGGGTCATGATTGCAATAGGATGCTGCAAGCAAGGGTATCCCCCATCTCCCAAAAGATAGTATCCAGCTGGTGAATACAAAGCCTGCTGGTACATTGGTGATCTGCGCAGCACAAGGGCATCCTGTACAGAGCCTGGATTGCCAATATACACATCTATAAATATGCCTTTAGCATCACAGGTGCCCTGTAGAATGATGGAAGGGAAGATCTTTCTATTTATGTAGCATCTTTTTTGTGGCATTGCAGGAGGAACAATCCTGATGTGGCACCAGCAGCACAGCGGAATGCCTCATGGCCAGCAAGGCCCCCCACCTCATCCATTTCCTCTGCTTTTGGAAAATGAATAATTTTGTGGAGGATGGTCATCATCTCCTCCACAACATTGTGAACAGTCCTACAAACTGTTGAAAGTGGCATGCTGAAGTCATCTGATGTGACCCTGTAGGATGCTCAACAGGCAAGCCAATAAACCGTAACAAGTACTTCAATTTCACGGCTCCATCCATGGGCTTTTTGACGGGGCAGCATCTGTACCAGCATGTTGATGCTGTTCCTGGAGAGCCTGAAAGCTGCCTTTAAATCCTCTCCAGAAAAAAACTTGACCAGGATTGGTATCTGGTCATTGATCTGTGAATACCTGCGAGTGGGACTTTGTTCCTGTTAAAATATATAGATAATATATTAAGAATGTTTTTACTTTTGTTGTATTATGTATTTGTTATATGTATTGCTTTTAAAAAGTTGTTACTATATGTACTGTCGTTGCATTGTATTTATTATATTTTTGGATTTAATATAAGCTATATACTCTTTTAAGGATTTTGTCTAAAATTTACTAAAATCTGCCATAATTAAATCTCCCTCTAACATTTGCTCTTTTCGTGAAGTATTTCTTTATACTCTATTTCGGTTTCATTCATTTATTGATAAGCTCTAGCACAACATTCATCCCAGAGTCTAAAAGTTGTAGCCTATATGATTATTATAGATATTAAATTGTCCTGTTTGTGTTAATGCAGTAATATGATGTGCACCTAGCTATATAAAGATGATAAACTATAAACTTATTTGAGCACCACAAAGACAAATAAAAGGTGTGTGAAGTGTAAGCTAGTTAATTTAAATGTTATCAACTGTCAAACCTATTGTACTTGTCAGTTTATTTGGTATACTGAAAAATCTAATGTTGTCTCATTACATCCCTGCAATAGTTTACATAACTTTTTGTGAGATAGTACTTTGTAGTCTGTTGATAGGGTGCCTATATGATACATTATAATAAATTTTTATTATGACTTTTCATTTGGATATACCTAACTAAGTCCACATAAGTATATGGGCAGTTTATGAAGAAAGAATAATTAGAAAAACGTACAATGCTAGAGAGACATGCTAATATGGCACGTCTCTTCGCCATCCTCCGTTGCATCCTGGCTTTTCTTTGAAGGATTTGTCTCCTCCGTTCGGCAGCCTCCTCTTCAGCATCTTGATAAATAGCAATTGCAATGGCAATCCTAAGCTGTTCCATTTTGATTTACACTTATTTACAATTGATTTACACTTTTCAACCGTATTATTTAAATTGTAGCTGAGTGGGTTTATTGCTAGATTGTTCTTAATGAAAAGAGGCAGTTGTTTCCACATATTTTATTTATTTTGAACGACGTAAATATAATCACAGTATTAATGTTACCTGAACCACATATTAATGTTTAATAGTTTTTAAAATAAAAAAGAGACAGTCGTTTAATATTATATTCAATTTCATTATAAATATAAAGTGAAAATAATCAGAGTAGGTAAATATTAGTTTTTTAATACTAATATATTTAATATATTGAAAATAAAAAAGAAGTTAATTCAAGTAAAACATGCATGCTGAGTGAAGCTATCAAGTACGCTGCCGTTCCATTTGTAGAATGACTGGACTCGCGTCCTCCCGTCCTCGAGAGTTCGTTCTTCTGAGTCCAACTTGGCATGTCCAAACTCGGAAGGACGGAAGTCCAGACTCTGCGAACTTGGTATTGAGAAATGCCCTGACTGTCTGTTGTTGGTCTCAAGTTCGGTGTCTATTCCCGCAGTTCCCCTGGCTGTAAGCCAAAACGTGATTGGTTGAAGCGATAACGTGCTACGATTGGTCAGCTCAATGTGGCCGTTATTTGATTGGCTTGAGTAAACGGTGGGTGGAGTCCACTTATTTGTGGATTTATCTGCACGTCGACGCTAGAAGTGTTTCAAATCCACAAATGCACAGGAACCGATCCACAAATGCGTGCAGTGATTTACAAATGCACAGACAGCGGTTCACAAATAAATACCAGGTAGAGTTGTGTTTGTGACATTAAACACATTTGTAAATATATTTTTTTTTATTTGCAAATCTCATTTTATTTATTTGTGAGTTTTAAATTTTTTTGTGAAACTCTTTATATTCATTTGTGAATTTGATATATTTTTGTGAATCTCGTTACATTTATTTGTGGATCATAATCTATTTATTTGGAATAATGCAACAATTCTAACCCCATACACCTGCTACAAATAGAACAGATACTGTCTCCGATAAATTAAAAAAAAAAAAAACCTTTTAAATGTCGACCCAACCATTAAGCCCATTTGATAAATTATGCAATTACTCAGGTCTTTCTTGAACTGTGAGAGAAAAGGCGTTTAAGCCTAAAGCAGCATGTTCTAGAACTAGAATGAGCATCAAGTTCGGTTGAGGAGACGCGGAGAGGAGAGTGGTCCAGCCGTGAGTCACGGCCGTGACGCAGACAGAGAGAAGGACAAGGCGCAGCATCCTCTCCATCCTCCATAGCACAAGAACGACTGACAAAAGAGGGGGGAAGAAATCGCGATTTTGAGGCTTGTTATCAGGTAAGAAGGATATGATATCGCTGCATGAAGTATCTGATATTTTCGCACAATATAACTGTCCATCTTGTTTTTCCGCGTGAGAAAAACAACCTGCTTGTTTTTCATGTGCTGCGTGATGGAGCATCCATGTTTTCTTGTTGACACAGGGCAAGACTAGCATACTTTAAAAGGGAATACGAGAACACACTGCATCTGTTTTGATATATTTAGTCGCGAGACACAGATTTGAGATTAATCTGATTTATTTGATCTACGATTTAATCAATAATATTGAGAGATTGAAGACTGTCGATTTTATTTGTGCTCGATCCATTTCTGAAAACGCCCCTTTTTTTGGTAGAAAGCACACGATTAAAATACAAATTAAATATTATGCAGTCAAGCAGCTCAGATATCCCTTCAATTATATTAATCCTTTAAATAATATAATAATAGTCTTATGTAATAATCTTATGATGTTTTATTACAGTTTTTTCATATAAAATGAACGATTCAACTGTACACAGATATCATCATTTGCAGTTTACATATAGTTAACTGTTATGAAATTTTATTTTGTGGTTGCATATTATGGTCTTAATGGACTATTTTCCATTATGAAGTAGAGAACGCTTTAAATCTTAACCTTGCAGCCATCATGGAAATTAATAGAAATAATGTTTTTTATTATCGATAGCATTTTCAAAAATATTAGAATTCTGATTGAAGTGCCAGTTTATCATTACAAGAAACAAAATCTGTTACCATGTGGTCTATTTGTGTGGTCTAGCACAACCAAAAATTGCTAATGTGTGAGCTTATTCCAGAAGCAATTATAAACCTTTGGAGGAATACTTGTATTATATAATCTCATATTCACTTTGATCATTGCTCTGATGAAATGGGAGCCATATTCAGATCAGATGATGAGTATCTAGACATTTCATTAAATAGGCATTATAAGTAGAGGATGTTTTTTCATGGCTGATTGAGCAGAAGACAGTTACGAGCATCTGAGATATCAAAGTAAATCGCAATGACTTTTATATTCAGCATGGGTCTCCAGTAAGATGGGGCTTGTGAGGTCCGGTCTCTCCTCTGTTCCAACAGACAGTGCTGGAAGCAGTGAGCCACTCATCCACTTTGCAAGTCTAAACTTAGAGCATCTCTGGGAGGGATAACTGTTGTGTAGAGGTTCATGATCATACATCTCATTTAACATATATTCACTGTTGTTTTTAGCAGTTATCAAAAAAAATAAAATTTTTGAGAGTGTGTAACATGGGCCGGAGACAACTAAACGAACTCAAAACAGGATGCGAGATCACAAGATGCAACCTGGTTGTATGTTGCACAATACAGTTACGTGCAGACATGAGAACCGGTGTCTCCTTAAAACAGATCTTCATGTACAACGGAGGAATTCATGGCATTGTTTTGAATGCTTTACCCATTTTATAAGCTCTTCATTAGTTGATCAGCTGTTAAAAATAACACCCTATGTTCAGTGAGCGCGTTTCAGCACTACTTTGCTATCACAGTAAGAAAAGTGCATTTTTAATTTGAGTCTATTATTGGTCAGAAAAAAAAAATTATGAGCACATGTCTATAAAAGTTATGACATTGCACTCTGTATTGTTATTTTTAACTATGCATTTTTAATATACAGGCCCAATCACATAAACAGAATGACTAAAGAGGAAACTTCTGAGGTGGAAGAGGCCCAGCCGGCCTCTGAGTTAATCAGCCCTGTTCATGAACCCCACAAGAAACCCATGGTGCATCCATCTGCACAGGCTCCACTGCCCAAGGACTATGGTGGGTTCCTCATCCTAGCAGTCAGATCTATCCAAATATATTACAGAGAACAAGAAGAAATCCTAATCTTTATGTTATTAAAATTCCACAGTATAATGTAGTGGTATTCTTATTGGTAGTTGTAATAAATCCCTGTATTTATATCCTCCATTTTATTCACTCCTATTATAGCATTTACCTTCTTTGATCCAAATGATCCGGCCTGCTTGGAGATTCTGACAGACCCTCGGACCACAATCCCAGAATTGTTCGCCATTATTCGCCAATGGGTTCCACAAGTTCAACACAAGATCGACATCATAGGCACTGAGGTAATAAAGCTTTCAGTATTTCTCTAGAGTATGAAAACGTATTTATACAATCTTGCAGAAACAATGCATTCGTTTTACTCAATGAATGAAGACGGTGAACCATGAATAAATGCCAAGTGTAGAGAAAATATATTGTTTCTATCCAGCTGCAGGTATTTTTGTGTAACATGATCTGTCGATAAACCGATGATAGAGTCTGGTTTCTAATCCATGGGTTGTGTTTAAACTTGTTTTTTTTCATGCGTGTCTAAGCAAAGCTTTCTTTTGATCTTTTTTAAATAATACACACTGGAGTACATTGTACATATGCTTAGAATGTGATGTGTTTTTTCCACACAGTCACATTTGCCTTAAACTTTATATTTAGTTTTTTATTAACTTTTGCCAAAGTGATTTGATTGCAGAGCAGGAAAATAAATGTCAGTGGTTTAAATTAATTTTACACATGTTGTACAAAGGAACAGGTCATTTGCACATACATTTTATTATTTAAATTGACTATCATATTCATTTAAGTCTTTGTAAGCACTTGTAAACACTCATGTTCTTATTGGGTAATGGAAAAGGAGGTGTTTTGCTGTAGACAGTGTTGGGAAGGTTACTTTGGAAATGTAATAGGTTACAGATTACAAGTTACCCTGTTTAAAATGTAATAGTAGTGTAACTTTTTCAATTACTTTATTAAAGTAATGTAACTAATTACTTTTGAGTACTTTTTGATTACTTTTCTAAATTTGTGAAAATTAAAGAATAATAAATAAAAGCATATACATCAACTTAAATACAGTTATCTAATAAGCATGTGACGTATTCTGTGTAATAAACTCATGAACATTGGTGTTTTTGCTGTCTCTTTGTATATGATGATAGTTTTCTCAAAATAAGTAAAATGCACATGAAGTGACACAGAGCAGTTCTAGAAATTGTGTTTATGTGCTCGTGTACTCCTATATTGAGGCGGCAGGGGTTGAAAACACTGCGAGCTTCAGTAGGCCTATGTGTAATAAATGAAACCATGTCTTTGGAAATAAAAACCATGGAAAAAAATTCAGACTGGAAAATTCAAACTCATACAAACAAATTCATGGACCAAACTATTTTTTATTTTATCTATTTCGTCTATAATCGTTTATCTAACGATTTTTATCTATTTTAAATCTTTAATTTGGGGACATGCAAAATAATTAAAAGTTCTCTCCTGAACTGCACCTTCACTTCCATTTTTCTCTTCAGTCTCTTTATTTTGCGCCGTTATCCATCTCTCTCATGACTTTAATACTCAAGATTGAACAAAACTATACTTTACAATACAATACTCTACAATACTACAATATCTTTATAGAAAAATCCTAATACTGTACACGAGTCATATTTTTCCCTTACAAAAATTAACCATGATTTTATTAGCCTATATAAAAGTAAAATTATAATTATTAATAATTATAATTTATTATAAATTATAATAAAATTTTATTTATTATAATTTAATAAATAAAAATTATATATTAGCCTATATAAAAGTAAATAAATAAAAAAAACAAAGACGAAAAAGCATCTTTACAGATGAAACTGACCTGAAACCCTGAACAGGAGTTCTGCTCTGCTCTCTCTCTCTCGCATTGATTACTCTGAGTCTGATCCAAACCGTTTGGCGGAGGCGCGGAGAGCGCGCGAGTCATGACTAACAATTCATGACTTATTAGAGATTTAATTATCAAATGGCGGATTCGCAAATGATCGCTTTAGAACATTCGGCAGGCAATTATACAATAATGATATTAAATAGTGGGGCAAAATCGGCTGCCAGGCCACCGGGAATTGTCCCGGTTCTCCCGGTGTCCAGTCCGCGCCTGATTTCCACAGACACGCAGAATGTGCAAGTCATATATTGCATTTTTGTGGCTTAATATTCACAGACACTAGTCCATGTCATGTTTTGATTCAAGTGTACTGACCTACTTTTGATTTAGTCATCCAAAATGTGGGATATTCCGTCCGCGTTAGGCATTCCATTTTTATGACTGGATTCTATGAACCAGACTGTATTTCCGCATCCCGGAAATTATTAGGGCGTATGTCTCAGAATAGTCAGTGCAATTTGGGAAATAAATCAGTTAAATCTGTATGTGGATGCGTGTAAACATTCAAATGTAATCCCCTTTGTAATCGTTAAAAATTTCATAAGTAACTGTAATTTAATTACTCATTTTTTCGTAGTAACTGTAACTAATTACAGTTACAATAATTTTGTAATTAAATTACGTAACGCCGTTACATGTAACTAGTTACTCCCCAACACTGGCTGTAGATAGGTGTCCCTAGAGGAACTGGAGCTGCAGGGATTGACGGCAGTGGTAACAACCTCCTACATTTGACTGATCTTTACGTTGAGTCCTGCCTGAAATCAGCTCCACCTGTCAGGTCTCGTTGAAGAAGAACTCTCACTTGCCCACCAGTATTTGATGTGTTATCAAAGTAAAGGGTTTCATAAGGTTAAAAGTTTTCACGACTTTCCTAATCAGACTAGCTTACCTGGTTTATGCTGGTTTCACTGGTGTCAGAGAAAAAACAGCAAACCCGACCAACTTGAAAGAATACCTTAGAATGATTTTGAGTTGTATTTTTCTGCGGGGACAACACAGGTAGATAATTAAATTTATGAAGATTTGGGATGGATGGCATTTTTTACTTATACACAAATCTTTTTGATGTCTTTTGGTATGTACAGTAAATGGACATGTGTTCATTTTCAGAACTGTAATCAGTGGGATTCTTCCATATCAGCTCCACGTTTTCCACAAAATGGCTGCTATACATTAAGAAAAAGTGACGTTAAGGCTGACTCAGCAATAAGGCTTTTTTCTATCACATATCATTGATATTAATTGGCTTAATTTTTCATCATTAGAGTGCATCTCACTAATATGGCTCTTGTCCAGCTTCGAAAGTAGCCATTTGCATCTACTCAAGACCGTAATTGCTTGCAAATCCACATTAGTTATTAATTGTCTTCTAGTTGCATGGAAGTTCATTATATGTTGATCAACTCTTCATGTTCTTTAACATTGTCACTTTTAGATTTTAAAGCGAGGCTGCCATGTGAATGACCGTGATGGCCTGACGGATATGACTCTTCTCCACTACTGCTGCAAAGCAGGAGCTCACGGAGTGGGTGAGTGACACTCGAGTTGACGGTTGGAGTTCTTTGCCCTTACTTGCCTTGCAATCCACAATCCAAATCTGACATTTCTCTGTAATTGTGGTCATTACGACTTTTAAGTTCTAAATACTTTAAAAGCTCTAACCCTGCAGTGCATTTCACATGTGGCGACATAATAAAAGCGAACCACGTGACCGTTGGTATAGTAACAATGTGTTTATCTTTCAGGTGATCCTGAGGCAGCGCTCCGGCTGTCCAATCAGCTGCTTGCTCAGGGAGCTGATGTGAGTTTGCGCAGTTGTTGGACCAACATGAATGCCTTACATTATGCAGCTTACTTCGATGTACCAGAACTGATTCGTGTTTTGCTCAAAGGCTCCAAGCCTAAAGGTGAATTTCAAAAGCATAAACAGTGTTTGTATTCATGACAGCGTCTGAACTTTTCAATAAGCCAAATTCTTTTTGAAACAATCTAGTCACATTCTCACACACAGGTGAGATGGCAAGTATCATGCACAAGGAAATGATGAAGTGGCTAATGAGTATTTGGCATTCCATTACATTTTCCACTAATAAAGTAGGGTGCCTTTCAACACGTCTGTTTCTCTTCTCTCTACACAGTGCTTAACTCCACCTGCAGTGACTTTTATCATGGCACAGCCCTGCACATCGCCGCCTCCAACCTCTGTCTCGGTGCTGTCAAGTGTCTACTGGAGCACGGAGCCAATCCTACTGTTAGAGTGAGCATATTGAAATAATGTTTCAGACGTCTTTATTGGTCTGTTTTTCAGAATACTCTCATTAGTAACCAGAGCATTTTATATGGACCTACTGTATATATGAAATAAGATGCACAAATATATCCTATCATTCACAAGTTTGGGGTAAGTAAGATTTTCTAACATTATAGTCTCTTGGCTATGCATTATTATTACAATTAAATATCTGTTTTCTATTTGAATATATTTTAAAATATAATTGATATCCTTTGATGGCCAAGCTGAATTTTCAGCAGCCATTACTTTAGTCTTCATTATCACATGATGCTTCAGTAATTCTTATAAGCTGATTTGGTGCTCAGAAACATTTCTTTTTATTATCAAAGTTAAAAACAATTCTGCTGCTTAATATTTATTTTGTGGAAACATTTGTTTTCACAAAAGAACAGCATTTTTTAAATAGAAAACTTTTGTATCATTATAAATGTCTTTACTGCCACTTTTGATCAAATTAATGCACTTATTGACTTACTGACCCCAAACTGTTGAACAGTAGTTTATATTTACTAAAGGATTAACTGTGACTATGTTACTGACTCAGAAGGCAATGTCTGTAATCTCAAAATTATACTGTAAATATTGGCCTGGTTGGACTATCACCAACAGATATAAACTCTCTGCATGTTAATATAGAATGATAAGGGTCAAGAGCCTGCTGAGGTTGTCCCTGACCCCATAGACATGAGTCTGGATAAAGCTGAGGCTGCCATGGTGGCTAAAGAGCTGAAACAGTTGCTGCTGGACGCAGTGCCTCTCAGCTGTAACCTGCCCCGTGCCACCCTCCCAAACTATGACAACATCCCCGGCAACCTCATGCTCTCCTCTCTGGGCCTCAAACTAGGGGACCGTGTGGTGCTGGATGAAACAAAGGTGAGTTAAGAAGAGTCTGTGTGTTCGTTGAAGAATGGATGCAGTGTTAAAAACTGAAGGACCTATATATATATAGATATAAAACAGAACACCTCTTTTCTGCAGACTGGCAACCTCCGTTTCTGTGGCACTACTGAGTTTGCTAGTGGGCAGTGGGTTGGTATTGAGCTGGACGAGCCAGAGGGCAAGAATGATGGGAGTGTGGGTGGTATCCGCTATTTCATCTGCCCCCCAAAACAAGGTGTGTTAACTTAATTTCTGTATTATAAATGTCATACAACAGCTAGCATTAATTGAGATTCAGACTGATCCCATTACTCAGATTAAACAATCTAGAGTTTAATATTTGGTGTACACATCCATTCTTCAGGCATCTTCGCCCCTGTGTCAAAAATCAGCAAAGCTCTTGAGCAGACCCCCTCTTCAGTCACCTCCACCCCAAAAACCCCTCGCATGGATTTATCTCGCGTAACCGGCAAGATCAAAAAAGAAAAAAAAGAGAAAGATCGTGAAAAGAGTGAGTGATAACATCTATATAGCTAACATCTATCTTTTGATTTAAAGTTCTGTGTCCAGTGTTCAATTTGTTATCAAATCATTGTTTACCACGGCTGCATTTATTTGATATTAAAAGTGAAATATTATTGCAATTCTAAAGAACTGATTTTTTAGCAGCCATTGATCCAGTCTTCAGGGTCACATGATCTTTCAAAAATAATTCTAATATTCTAAATTTTCTATTAAAAAACGAAAGAATTCCTTTAAATTTAATAGTGTTTCACAATGTTAGTTTACACAGCAAATTTTGATCAAATAAAAGCATCCTTGGTGAGCCTGAGACACTAGTGTATATCTAAAGTTTGTCATCTTCTCCACCAGCTCCAAGAAAGAAGTCTCTGTCCGGGGTCAGTTTGGATCCCGATGGAGTCAATGTTGAGGTTGGGGATCAGGTGTTGGTGGCGGGCCAAAAGCAAGGGATCGTCCGATTTTTTGGCAAGACAGACTTTGCATCCGGTATGTCTATCTGAAGATAATAGTATACTATAATGACATGAGAATAAGCCTGACATAATGATTTGCAACTCCTTTATAATTAATACGAAATCATATATAAGTAGAATAATGTGCAGTACGTGTTTAGAAGTTTGTGTGTATGGATTCTTGTGATCAGGATATTGGTTTGGTGTGGAGTTGGAGCAGCCCACTGGAAAGCATGATGGCAGTGTATTTGGAGTACGTTACTTCCACTGTTTGCCCAAATATGGGGTTTTTGCACCACCATCCCGTGTTCAGAGGTAAAACCTTCAACATGTTCCAGAATTTTTTTTTTACATATACACAACTTGGGTTAAAGTTAATAGGGATATGTTGTACTGTTTTGGATATAGTATATGAGCAGACCATGCCTTTCGTTTAGCTTTTATTCTTGAATAGCAAACACATTTGCAGTAATGTTTCACTGTTAGGATAATGATAAAGTACCAGAACAATGTTAGGGTGTGGGGCATAAGAAAATGTGCTAAAATACCATCTATGCTATAAAGTGAAATAGCGAAACCATCTATTGTAAGGTAGTGTAGTGTAGTGAATTCTCCAAAGAAACATCAACAGTATAATTTAATCCATTATTCTTGCAGAATTGCAGGGCCCAAAGATCCTCAGGGTGATGGGACCCTACTGAAGAAAGTCCACCAGGTGACTAGTAAGTACAAGGATGAGAGCATGGTTTGCTTGTGCTAATTTTTTGGAAGATGTCTTGCTTGGAAAATGTGTTTTTTTTTTTCTTCCCTGTTTTTAAAGCAACAATTTTCACAATCAGAGTGTGTAACATTAACATCAATAGTGATTAGTGCTTCAGCTTGTCTGTATCTTGTCAGTTAGACATACAGTGGCCTCTGCTGTTCATAATGTGTAATAGGAATAAGTATTTTGTTCCGAAGTTCAACATTCAGCTGATGGCATGTAGCAAAGAGCAGAAATATATACAGTTTATTATACAATATGCATAATACAGTATGTATATGAATGAACAACACGGTCGTACATGACAGCTTCAGGTACAGTTTCTGTCCTCCTCTGCAGTGTCCCAGCCGAAGCGTAATTTTAATGCGATGCGATCTCCGAAAGACATAACATCTGAAAGTTCCATATCCAGGTATGCTTGTGTCCCATGAATAACATATGCTTTTGGCTGCAGCTGTGAATCTAAAATGTATCCTGTTTTACAAGATTAAACTACAGTATTTTATATTAATGATCTGTTTGTGTTACAGCAGGTTGCTCTTCTGTTGCTGGTTTCCTTGGATGCTGCGTGCAGAGATGCAGACATAAATCCACTGGTTACATCTTTAATTATATCTCCCTCCTCTTTCTGTTCCTCCTCAAGATAAATTCTCACTCACTCTGTGTACTACCAATATTCATATGTGCTTCTCTTTGTGAACTACCCAGGCTGCTGTCCTGCCCCTTTGACAGCAATTCAATAGCAAAGAAAATAGTGCCTTGTCAAGTAACTAACGTCCTGCATTCCGATGATTGAATTATAGATGAACAATCTTTTATGAAATCAAAATCATTCCTACTAAAAGCCATTCATATCTCTCTTTCAGCTTTTTTTTTAATGCTAAATCGCTGTTGATAGATTATTGGCAGTATTCAAGCTTGATAATACAGTCATAAAACACAAACAAAATAGGCTTGTATGTCTATTTTAATTTATAAAGGTGCTTTTTTGTTTTGTTTTTAAACATGCTGCTGTATTATGCACCTTTACTGTCTTACTTTACAGTATTTTATTGAATACATACTTTGTTTTCTTATGTTTCAAATGCCTTTAAATGGACTAGTAGGTGACATATTATTATTAGTGAACATCTGAAAACATAAAATGTTTCATTGTACCCGTAGTCTGAAAATATTGATGCGGCCAATGTGAAAAAGAGGGTTTTTGCCATTGGAGCCCAATGCTTTCTTCATCTACAGTGAAAATGTAAGAGTATAGCTTAAAATATAGAATATATTGCATGAAATAAGCAGGCAAGGGCATGCTTTTAGGTCATAAACTGCTCTGAAATGAGGTGAGATGCCTTGCTTTAGATATTATAAGCTAATAAATCACATTTCATTAAATTCAAATCAACCACAAAACCAAAGTGCAAGCTTCATGATATAGCAAAACTTAAATAATCTCTTACTTAAAGGCAGGGTAGGTAATACATGTATAAACAACTTTCTTCCAAATTTGTTTAAACTTTCTTTATATATCAATGCATAATTAAAATGTAAGTACTCTGATAAAAAGAGTATAAAAATCGAGTGACTCTAGACCATTTAATCTGTATTAAACACAGCTCATTATTTCCATTTCGGGACGAAACATAGGATTGGCTTAGGTGACTGTCACTCTCTCGCAACCATGGCAACCACCCTTTTGCCACACATGACTTGCCCACTTGCGCGTGCACTTTGATTTGAGGAATTCAACAGGCACGGATCCTAGGAATACCAAAACAATGGCAGAGAAACAGCAAGCAAAATTCACAGTACCAGCCTATGCAGTTAGTGAAGGCAAACCAGGCAAAAAAAGGAAGACAGTAACAGTACAAGAAAAGGCAATGAACAAAAAGTCTTTGGATAAACAAAGAAATAAAACGCGAGTTAATATCAGCGTGGCTTTCCAGCGATGGCGAGAACTGAGGGAACTCAAGGGGCTGAAAAGTGACTCCTTGATGGCTTTATTTCTGTTGGACAGGTAAATCTTTCTTTTTGTATTTTGATCATACATATTTTTTTCATGAAGCATGTGTCATTAGCACATGTAGCTGCGTAATATAGCTAACATAACATTCAGGGGCGCTGCACAAGATCCCGGGCCCTATGCATAGGCAGTCCTAATGCCCCCCCCAACCCCCTCCCCCCTTCGAAATATATATTCCAGACTTTTCAAGGGCCCTCTCTTCCTTTAGGGCCCTGGTAATCAGTACTGGTTTTATCCCCAGTCCGACACCTCTGATAACATTACTTAGCGAGCCGTAGTAGAGGCTTTGGAAGGAGCCCAGAAGGGAGGGGGTGGAGTGAATGGAAATAATGAGCTGTCTTTAAAACAGTCGTGAGAGGTCTACAGTCACTCGATTTTTATACTTTCTTTTTCAGAGAACTTACATTTTAATTATGTATTGATATATAAATAAAGTTTAAACAAATTTGGAAAAAAAGTTTTTTATAAATTTTTTTACCTACCCTGCCTTTAAAAGTACAGTTCAAGAACAGCATCAATAATGTAAGTCTTGAAAGTAGGCATTCTTGACATTTCATAAAAAAACGAGGTGACAATTAATGGATTTGTCTATTTTATAAACCCAAATAAAATACGAATCACAATCATGTTTCTCTAACCCCCCAAAAAAACAAACGAAACAAATTATAGTTCATCTAGTACAGTTTATATTTGAACATAAATCCTCATCTATCATCTACAGTCTAATGTATAAAAGCTGTTAGGCCAGACTACCTATTCATTCTCTCTCCCTCCATCAGATTTCACTTGGATCAGTTTTGTAAAAGCTGTTCTTTAAAATCCTGATTGTGAAAACAGTATGTGCTTATGATATCATCATCAAGTGTGTGGGTAATAACAGCAGTATTTACTCTTGTGTCAACATCCTATATGAATATGGATAGAAACTCTGTTCTCTACTTTATTACCACCTATGGAAGCACAGCATGAGTAAAAGTGTCTGTCCCTAATAGATGACCTAGGATCAACCTACAATAGGTAACATCACTTATGATCCCAGAGCAGACAGATTTTGTTAAGGAGAGAAAAAAAAACAACAGCTTGGCTTGTGCACTCTTCTTTCTTGTGAACACTTGGTCATCTGTACTGATTTACAAAAAAGAGCAACTTGCAGAATTGAAAATGCACTGCTTGAGCAGGTCTGGACAGCTTTTGATTTCTTCAGCCACCATGCCATTATTTCATTAAAGAACAACTGAATCTGTATGGTAGTTTTAGGAATGTCACTGTAATGAGTAGTGCACTTTCTGATGGAGTGCAATGGTCAGCTCACAACAAACCTTAAACTGTACATTATTATTTTGTGACATAGAGTACAGTATATTGCTTTATGATGACTTAAAATTGTAGAAATCATCAATATGTCACTGCTATTCACCTTAATTTCAAGACATGTCACATTCTGTTTTTTGATGCCAAAAGGAGAGTTAAAGGATGACTGTAAATTGACATATGTTAGTATCTTGCACTGACTGGCTCACCCTCCACGCTTTCAGAGAGTTTCAGTGTGATATCTAGCATTGCCGGCAAAGCTTTCTGTTGTGTAATTGGTATAGTTCATTTGTAAACATTTGTTTATTTGTCTGAGAAAATATATATTTTAATAATTTCACAAGGTACTTTTTTAACGTCCTTTGTTTTGTGTTTTCATGTTAACTATACTCTCTGTAAATCAGATTAATGTGGATCTTATCATGAATTCAGTTTTGGATTTGATGGACAACATAACTGTACTGCATGCTGTGTATACATCTGCAGGTTTCTTTTTTACTCCAGTATATCAGCATGAAAAAGCTTATTAATTAATTAAAGTGAAACTCTATCCTGAGTATGGATATATGACTAATAAACATTAGTGTTTTATAGGCTACTTAGTTTGAATGTGTTGTTTTGATTGATTATACAATTAATCATCTATAGCCTATCTATTAAGATTGTAAAGGTGTAATTCGTCCCTAAAGTTTTCGGTAAGCATGTGAAATTTTCATTTGGCAAATGTCAGGAGAAAGCAGGCTGGATTCAGATGCGGGTAAACTCAAGGCTTTATTCACAAAGTGGAGACAGAGAAGATGAGTCACGTTTCACAGGTTTCACTCGCAGTGACAGGATGAACAGCAGATGAGTCACGTTTCACAGGTTTCACTCGCAGTGACAGGATGAACAACAGATGAGTCACGTTTCACAGGTTTCACTCGCAGTGACAGGATGAACAGCAGATGAGTCACGTTTCACAGGTTTCACTCGCAGTGACAGGATGAACAGCAGATGAGTCACGTTTCACAGGTTTCACTCGCAGTGACAGGATGAACAGCAGATGCTACTAGGAGCTCTGGGCTTGTAAGAACTAGGGCAGAGAAATCAGCTAAACACACTGGAGCCTGAGGACAAGACATGACAGGGTGAGTACAAAGAGCTGCTAGATGATCGGAGCTATTGGAACGAATAACAACAGTCTGACAATAGACAGAGAAACACAGGGAATAATAAAGGGGAAAAAATTAGAAGGACATAGAGAACAGGTGGCGAGCAATTACGGTTAACAACGGGGAACAAGGGAGGCGGGGAAAACACAAACAGGCAGACATGGTGAGCTGTCAACCCATCCCAACACACACACCCACACCCACACCAAAAAGACAGGTGATTAGCCCCGAGACCCGACAGTACCCCCCCTCCCAGGAGCGTCACCTGGCGCTCTAGGAAGGGGCCTACCTCGATGCCGCCGGAAGTCCTCAATCAACGAGCGGTCCAGAATATCCCGGGACGGCACCCAACACCTCTCCTCTGGACCATACCCCTCCCAGTCCACAAGATACTGAAACCCCCTGCCGCGGCGCCGCTCATCGAGTAATCTCTTAACCATATAGGTAGGAGATCCATCCACAAGACGAGGGGGTGGGGGGGTGGAGAGACTGCAAGCAGGATTAAGGTGGGAAGAGAACACAGGCTTGACCCTGGAAACATGAAACACTGGGTGAACCCGACCAAGAGTAGGAGGGAGCTTGAGCCTGATCGCCACCGGACTAACCACCTTGGTGATGCGGAAAGGCCCAATGAATCTGGGTGCCAGCTTACGAGAAGGCGCCCGGAGAGGCAGATCCTTGGTAGAGAGCCAAACCCGTTGACCACACACATAGGTAGGAGGAGAGGACCGGCGACGATCAGCTGCAGCCTTGGTTCTGTCAGAGGCTTGGACCAAAATCCTCCTGACTCTCTCCCAGGTGCGACGGCAGCGCTGGACGAAAGCCAGGGCGGATGGAACCGCTGCGTCGGGTTCCTGTGATGGGAACAGAGGTGGATTATAACCAACAGCACACTCAAAAGGGGACATACCTGACGCGGCTGCAGGAAGGGTGTTATGGGCGTATTCTGCCCAGGAGAGCTGCTGACACCAGGAACTCGGATTGTTGGATGCTAGACAGCGGAGCATTCTTCCTAGATACTGGTTGGCCCGCTCACACTGCCCATTGGTCTGAAGATGAAAACCAGATGACAGACTAGCAGAGGCCCCAATCTGTCTACAAAATTCCCTCCAGAACCGGGAGACGAACTGGGGACCCCTATCTGAAACCACATCCACCAGTAACCCGTGGAGACGGAAGACGTGATCCACCACCAGTTGGGCGGTCTCCCGGGCGGAGGGTAGCTTGGGCAGGGGAATAAAATGAACCGCTTTGGAAAAGCGATCCACCACCGTGAGAACTACAGTGTTTCCCTTCGACGGAGGAAGCCCAGAGACGAAATCAAGGGCAATGTGTGACCAAGGACGGGAAGGGATAGGGAGAGGATGCAGTAGACCATCAGGAGGGCGATTGACAGGCTTACTTTGGGCACATGTGGGGCAGGCCAACACAAACTGTCTAACATCTGCGGCCATAGTAGGCCACCAAAATGGATGGCAGACAACGTTCTCCGAATACCTGGATGGCAGACTAACCTGGATGAGTGACCCCACTCAAGGACCTCAGAGCGCAGCGCAGCCGGCACCAGCAACCTGCCCGCCGGACACTCACCCGGCACCTGCACCCCTCGACCGGCCTCCTCAACTCGCTGCTCGATACCCCACGAAAGAGCCCCGACCACCACCCCCTCAGGAAGGATGGCCTTGGCCACAAACTCCCCCCCCGGAGCACCGAACAGGTGAGAGAGGGCATCAGGCTTGGTGTTCCTTGATCCCGGCCGGTACGAGAGGGTGAAGTTGAATCTGGCAAAGAAGAGCGTCCAGCGGGCCTGACGCGAGCTCAGCCTCTTGGCCGAACGGATGTATTCTAGGTTCTTGTGATCCGTCCAGACCAAGAAGGGCTGCGCTGACCCCTCCAACCAATGACGCCACTCACCCAAGGCCAATCGTACCGCCAGCAGCTCTCTGTTGCCGATGTCATAGTTACGTTCAGCAGGGCTGAGACGACGAGAGTAGAATGCACAAGGATGAACCTTCCCATCATGGAGGGAACGCTGAGATAGAACTGCGCCAACCCCAACGTCCGAAGCATCAACCTCAACAATGAACTGGGCCTCCGGATCTGGAACCATCAGAACAGGTGCAGAGACAAAACGGGACTTTAAAATGTCAAAGGCTACCTGCGCTTCCCGGTTCCACCTGAAAGACACCTTAGTGGAGGTTAAGGCTGTCAGCGGTGCAGCGATCTGACCAAAATTCCGGATGTAACGGCGGTAGAAGTTGGCAAAACCCAGGAAACGCTGCAGAGCCTTCCGGGAGTCAGGGACCGGCCACTGGGCAACAGCTTCAATCTTAGCGGGATCAGGCTTGATCCCCTCCGTAGAAATAATATGGCGAAGGAACGTAACAGACTCAGCGTGGAATTCGCACTTCTCCGCCTTGACAAACAACTGGTTCTCTAGTAACCGCTGGAGAACCCGTCTGACATGCTGGGTGTGTAATTGGAGAGAAGAAGAAAAAATAAAAATATCATCCAAATACACAAAGACAAATTGATTAATCATGTCACCCAACACGCTGTTGACGAGTCCCTGGAAAACGGCTGGAGCATTGGTCAGACCAAACGGAAGAACCAAGTACTCGTAGTGTCCCGAAGGGGTGTTAAATGCCGTCTTCCACTCATCCCCCTCCCGAATGCGCACCAAGTGGTAGGCGTTGCGCAGGTCTAACTTGGTGAAGACCCGAGGTCCCTGTAATAATTCAAAAGCAGAAGACATTAAAGGTAGGGGGTACCTGTTCTTGATAGTAATGTCATTCAAACCTCTGTAATCAATACAAGGGCGCAGGGAGCCGTCCTTCTTCTGAACAAAGAAAAACCCTGCACCAGCGGGAGAGGAGGAATGGCGGATGAGCCCAGCCTGAAGTGACTCACGTATGTACTTGTCCATGGCCTCTCTCTCAGGACCTGAAAGGGAATATAAACGACCCTTAGGCGGAGAAGAGCCCGGGAGGAGATCAATGGCACAGTCGTAAGGGCGATGCGGAGGTAGCGAGGTGGCCCGGGTCTTACTGAAGACCGCTCGAAGATTATGGTACTCCGCCGGAACACCAGTCAGGTCAGAGGGATCCTCCTAAGGAACACAAGACACAGAGACAGGACAAAAAGCAGCACCCAAACATGACACGTGACAAGACTGACTCCAGGCTAAAACAGAATTATTGACCCAATCAATGTGGGGATTGTGCTTGTGCAACCATGGGTGTCCCAGAACTAACGGAGCCTTAGGGGAATCAATAATAAACAGTTCAATCCGCTCATGATGACTGCCAGCAATATGGAGGTCTATCTTGGAAGTGACGTGGGTGATGGTGGTAAGGGGACGGCCAGCTAATGACCATGCTGAAACGGGGCTAACCAAAGGAACAAGCGGGATCTTCCAACGTTGAGCAGAGGCAGCATCAAGGAAGTTCCCCTCAGCCCCTGAGTCCAGTGTGTGAATGACTCTGGAAGGAGAGTTGGAACGGCAGCTGAGTGCGTGTTGCAGGAGAGCTTGAGCTGAGAACCGTGCCCACCAGGACGCTCCGCCTCACTGGTGGACCCTGGCCCTTTAATGGGCACTGAAGGGCGAAGTGGCCTCCCTTGCCGCAGTATAGACACGCCCCGACAACAGACGCTCCTGCTTCTGCCGTGGTGTAAGCCGTAGACGACCCAACTGCATGGGCTCCTCCTCCGAGGGCTGTCGGCTGGCTGAACTGGCTGAAGAGGACTCTAGGTGGCGCCACGGGGCGGGTGTTTGCCGTTGTTTGTGGCGCCGGCTGAGACGACCCTCAATGCGGAGCGCGAGACTAATGAGCCTATCCAATTCCCGCGGGAGCTCTATGGCCGCGAGTTCATCCAAAATGGCGAAATCCAACCCCTCAAGAAAACGAGCGCGCAGCGCGCTCTCATTCCAGCCGCATGCCGCAGCTAAAGTCTGGAACTGGATAGCATAGTCAGTGACGGAGCTTCTACCCTGAGACAGTCGTGATAACTGGGCCGCCGCCTCGTCACCCTGAGCAGAGCGATCAAACAATTTGGCCATCTCTAAACTGAAATCCGTGAAGGTGGCACAACAGTGAGCCCGCGATCTCCAAACGGCGATTCCCCATTCGCGGGCATGGCCCGAGAGGAGTGTAAGGACGTAAGCCACCTTGGTCTCTTCATTAGCGTAACGCCGGGGCTGCAGAGAAAACACCAGCGAGCATTGGGAGAGAAACGCTTGACAGGCGTTAGGATCGCCATCGTAGACCGGCGGATTGTTGGCATGGGGTTCGGACTCGTGTGACATACCGGTGTGAGGAACGGGACCCCGGCTCGTTGCCTCTCGCTGAAGATCGTCCACCCGTGTGAGGAGTTCGGAGACTCGGGCACTGAGAACTTCCACATCCAGCGCGGTGGTGTTGAGCTGAGTGGCATGCTGCCCGATCAACACTCCCTGTTGAGCGAGAGCCGAGCGAAGCGGATCAGATCCTGCTGAATCCATAATATGGTCAGACTGTTCTGTCAAGAGAAAGCAGGCTGGATTCAGATGCGGGTAAACTCAAGGCTTTATTCACAAAGCGGAGACAGAGAAGATGAGTCACGTTTCACAGGTTTCACTCGCAGTGACAGGATGAACAGCAGATGAGTCACGTTTCACAGGTTTCACTCGCAGTGACAGGATGAACAGCAGATGAGTCACGTTTCACAGGTTTCACTCGCAGTGACAGGATGAACAGCAGATGAGTCACGTTTCACAGGTTTCACTCGCAGTGACAGGATGAACAGCAGATGCTACTAGGAGCTCTGGGCTTGTAAGAACTAGGGCAGAGAAATCAGCTAAACACACTGGAGCCTGAGGACAAGACACGACAGGGTGAGTACAAAGAGCTGCTAGATGATCGGAGCTATTGGAACGAATAACAACAGTCTGACAATAGACAGAGAAACACAGGGAATAATAAAGGGGAAAAAATTAGAAGGACATAGAGAACAGGTGGCGAGCAATTACGGTTAACAACGGGGAACAAGGGAGGCGGGGAAAACACAAACAGGCAGACGCGGTGAGCTGTCAACCCATCCCAACACACACACACCCACACCAAAAAGACAGGTGATTAGCCCCGAGACCCGACAGCAAAGGTAAAGTGGCAAAATATATGAATATACTGAAACTCCAGTTGCAATAGAACCATAATTAAAATATGAACAAATAAACGAAACTCAAGTTTATTTCACTGAGAAAGCATGTTTATTCAAAATTTAAGTTTTTAAAAAACAATATTTAAAAGCCACTGAGTCTTTGTTGATGATTCAGTCATAAATTAAAGGTGCTCTAAGCGATAGAGATGTCCGATTCGTGAACGAATCGTTCAATTTAACTGGTTCCTCTTAGTGAACCGGTTGAACCAGTTCACCAAATCGAACTGAATCGTTTGAAACGGTTCACGTCTCCAATAAGCATTAATCCACAAATTACTTAAGCTGTTAACTTTTGTAACGTGGCTGACACTCCCTCTGAGTTAAAATAAACCAATATCCCGGAGTAATTCATTTACTCAAACAGTACACTGACTGAACTGCTGTGGAGACCGAACTGAAGATGAACACTTAGCCGAGCAAGATGATGAATGAACACGCCCACTGCTGGAGCAGTTCTCGTTCTCGAGTCAAGAACCGGTTGCATCGGTTTTCGGATCATCAGTACACTGAACCGAAAACCGTTTCTTTCGGACGCGTCCGATTTGAGAACCGATGAATTGATGATACTGCGCATGCGTGTAATTTTTTAAGTATTTTGTTAAACATCGGAAAGTGTGATAAAATAACTATATTTTATTTATTTATTTATTTTATTTTTTATTTTTTTTAAGATGAATCTTTCTAATCTGTATATAGGAGATAATGTATAGGCCAAAGGGGTTTTCAGGGAAGTTGGACAATAATTAAGACTCTAAAGATTCTATGTTTAATAGGAATAAGAGATGATTTATGAAATATCTGTACTGTATTTATGGTTAATGATGACACATTCACAAATTGAGTTTGTAGTAAACAGAACATGAACACGAGTAGAGCAGCTGATGATACTGAACTGCAGCACGTGCCGGTTAGAGCGATTCTCGTTCTCGAGTCAAGAACCGGTTGCATCGGTTTTCAGATCATCAGTACACTGAACCGAAAACCGTTTCTTTCGGACGAGTCCGATTCGAGAACCGAGGAGCTGATTATACTGGGCATGCATGATTCAACGTGAAGCCAACTGACTCACAGCGTGTCTGAACCAAACTGATTCTTTTGGTGATTGATTCTGAACTGATTCTGTGCTAATGTTATGAGCGCATAGAAACCGAGGGCTTGGATGAAGGGTAATCTGGCGAAACGTAAATTCATTTAATAACAAATACATTGCAATGGATTATGTATAGTAAGTTGATCATGGTTTCTGCGCTGATGACACCTAATTTATTTACTTTATATCTTCAAGACTTAAATCCTCATATGCACATTATTGCTGTTACTCTATTTGGGTGCGTTGTTGCAAAACTCAAATGTAAAACTTTTCATGATTATGAGGTTTTTAACTGACTAAAATGATGATTACTGACTTTATATATTTATATGTTTGATAGACGCGACGCCATTACGTCATCGCCAATGGCGTCATTACGTCGAGCGTAAAAGAACCGCTGAACCAGTTTATTGAATCGAACCGTCCGACAGAACCGGTTCGCAGAAAAGAATCGAACTTCCCATCACTACTAAGCGATGCCGGGAGTCGTAACTTCTTGTTGACGTTCATATTGTTGTCAAACAAAACCGGAGGCTAGCTAGACCCTCGCTCCTCCTCATCCGTGCACTAACCCCCCAACCCCCACCCCCAAATCTTTCTTGTCGGTTATTGGCTGGAACAGTTTGTTCTGTTTTGTGATGCTGGTGAGCCCAGTTTGTTTTTCTTGTTGTTTGTGGAGCCTGTGGTGTCTAGAGAGACCCCGTTTTTTTACAGTGTGTTCAGGGGACAAGCAGCTAGTGGGTAGTGAGGAGATGTTTGCTGGATGTGACAAAAAATGTTTTGGCCTAGAAAATGTGTGACATCACTTAGAGCACCTTTAATCTGACTCGGGATGATCATCAGGAGCGCGCCTCGTGATTTTGTCTGGGCAGGTTGTCTGTCTCTTTCTACGTGCACGTCGATTCTTGAACCAGACCTAAAATTTAAATAAAAAATCGTATTTTAGTTATTTTATTTTCAGATTTGTTAGCACATATTATGAAATAGCATATTCTTTGCATACTGATATAGAGAGCGCTTTCTTACTCGCACAGTCTCCTCGCTGAGGCCGGTGTTCTTGGATAAATCCGCCCGGGTTTCAGCGCTCGGGTAATCGGTGATTGCGAAGAGCCGCTCGAGCTGCTCCGTCTGGTTGTCGGTAAAAACCGTTCGGATTCGACTGCGCTGTCTCTGAGCTACAGTTTGGTGGTAGTGATTCTCAGCTGTATCGCAACATAAGGTAGATTGAAAATAAAATAAATTATAAACAAAAATGAATGACAGTTTTTGAATAAAATAATAGCCGGGGATTATTATATCTAATAATCATACCAGATGCGGCAAAAGTCCACGGTTGTCCTGCATAGTAATTTGAAGTCAGTTGATAATATGACACTGGAACACAGCAACTGTACATTCCTGCATTCCATGATGGAGATGGAAAGTTCAACATGAGTGCTGCATGGTCACCATGACCTCGAGATCCATCCAGTTTGGTCAAGTGCCCTGGGAAATCGTGAGAAGATGCTGGATGATCCACTCCAGGTGATTCTGTTGTTTGTTTGCTGGCATCTTCCAAGATGTAATCAATAGAGAAGTTTGAAAATTTCTGAGTTGCCATGTTCAAGTAGGGGCCTAGAAGCTGCTGTGACTCTCTCAATAATGACATGGAGCTGGAGAGTTGTATTTGTACCCCCTGTATCGTTTTAACTGAGGTATTAATGTGTTTAATATTGGTCCATTAACACCTCTTTGTAAAGGTGGAAGTCAAAGGAAATTAACTTTTTTGTAGATACGCTTTGAAGATCCTTAAACCCCTTTATCCTGGCACTTGAAATACACCTGTGATGATACTACCGTTTATTGATCACACTTCAATAGTTTGTTAGTGGCCTGGATACATCAGATTATTGATTTCATACAGTTTACTGACATTACAGCATGTTTACAATAAAGTATGATATTTTAAATTGTATATATATATATATATATAAGGCTACATTCTGTAAAAACTTTTTTAATTTTAATTCAATTTTAACTGTATTTTGTTTTGATTTAGCCTTCAAAATAAATAGGCTAAATAAATATTAAGACCATGGAAACCATATGGAAGTTTTATAGTTTATATTAAAAGTTTATCATAATAAGTCTGCAGGAAATTATTTCTTTTGATGACACTTTTTTGACACTTATTCAAAGGGACACGCGCGCTTTGAAACTGTCACGTCATCATCCGCATTAAATGACGTAAAGATCAAAGTCGTTCTAGCTTTTCAAAGAGGTCAAAAGTGCTTTGATTTGTTACTTCTTTCATGTCCATTTTAATTTGTGTTTTAATAATGCTTTAATGTATGCTATTAAACGAGACTTGGTGCTCATAATGAAAAAGTTAAACGAGTATTATTTTTCTGTAAAGAAGTAGGCTATACCACAAACCTATTATACATTGACCGGACCATATCTATTATGAATATAGTGAATAAATGTCGCCATCTTGTGGTATTATTATAAGGAAGTTTTATTAAAACTAAATTAAATAAATAAATAAATGCCTTGCAATAATTTTAATGTTAAAAATATTATAAATAATTGCTTAGCTCCCTTTAATATTGTTTAATGCCCATTAACTGCATTGGTTTATGATTATATAGCAAGTTAACTTTGATTCCATGTAAACAATATTAAATCATAGCATTTTTGAATACAGTCTTTTAGATAGCATAAAGAAAGTATTGCATTATAATATTATTTTAAAAAAAAACAGTGTCTGTGGATAGAGAAATTATTCAAAAACCTTCACACAATGCCAATAAATCAGGGTTAACTCAAGATTAAATGATCATGGTTATTTTAAAGCACAAGCCACAGCTGTAGCTTAGAGATGTCACGAGCGGTTAGTCTGTATTGACTGAGAGAGTGTGTATTTTACAAACCAGCAGATTCTCCCAATATAACTCAGCTTACATCATTAATATTCAATTCTTTTTAAACTACTTGGGTTTAAAAAGAATTCACATGAAAATCCCACTGAGCGGATATTGGTTTTGCCTGTTTGCCAAATGAGATCATTTGATAATCTGCAAGGCCCACACTGAACATACAGAAAATGACAATTCTGCACATCCATCATTGTACTGAGGATTTTTGATGTATTAAACACAAACTTACAATTATGAACTTCAATACCCTGGCATATACCAATCCAGATGGAATAGATCAGATACAGGGATTCTGTTGCTAGAATGAGTATAAGATATTTAAGTATGATGGGTACTTGCTGCTTCCATATAGATCATAACAACTTGTAAACTCTGTCTGGATGTATTTAATCCATCAGTATCTTTCATTTCAAAATCGCTCATACAACAAAAGTACAGAAACTCACACTACCTCATTCGCATGATAAAGGCAGCCGTCTGATTCAGAGCATTGAACTGAATCATATGGTTGACCCATATTCAGTTCTACGATACATTTATAGAGAACATCCAGTGTGGTTTAGTTAGCATCCATCTGTACGGATTTGCGCAATGCTACTGACAAGCATTGATATGATTTGGGCAGAGCCGATCAGCCCTATACGCTCACTACGCAAGCTGCGTAGGGCCCCGCAAATTACTCAAGGCCCCGCCTCCTCCTCGTGTCATAACGCGTCAAGTCAGCTTCAATTAATGTTTACAACATCAATGACAAAATGAAGCGAAACTATCCTTCTGGTCACGAAAAGAGGAAAAAAAAACCCATGAAAGTGAACTGCGGGAACAACAATCAGGTAAACTTGTCTTCTCTCCTCTCTAAGTTTGAGGTCAGGAAAGTAAAGTTTATGTGCATTTCTGTTGTGTTTTTTCGGTCTTGCTAACCTAGCTGGGCAGGCAGGCAGTGCATCTCTTGCATCACTTTGTGCCTGACAAAAGTGAGAGTAAAATACAATTATTTATTACGTTTGTTTTTGATAAACGACAAAGTGCAACGGTGTTTGTTTACTGCAGCTCGGAAAAGATAACCGCGTCGCGTGTTATCATGCGTTCATATGCGCATGCACGAAATGAAATGCGCATTTTTCAAGCAGAAATATATGTGGAGACCAGACAGACTGTACAATATATGGGCGTGAATGATGACACTCCTCATCAAAAGTGCACATTATACATACATACTTTTAAAACAAGACACTGATTATCTAGTCTCAGTCAATGTGTAGTTAAAAACTCTATACAACTGCACTGCACTAATTATGCAAGATGGAAAGCAATGTATTGATAATTTGACAGTGATTGACTTGATTTATAGGCTATGTTGAATTTAAAATGTTGATTAGCTGGACATACTGGTCAATGTGTGGATGCACATCCCTCAGTTAATAATAACCATAAATCAAGAATTGCTTCACCATATATATTACAAAAATTAAAAAACCTTTAACATGCTATGGCAAGCCATTTGAGCTTTTATTCATTCACAGCTTATGCATTTTTGATATCAAGCATTACATTTCTTTACTATTTGCAATGTGAATTCTTGATTATTTTTTACTAATAGTTAGTCAATAATAGCTAATACTAATAATATTAATACTAATAGCTAATAGTAATACTTAGTTACATTTTTATCTACCAATGTCTATTTTTGATATCAGGAATTAATTACATGTTAACTTGTACAAAAGTTCATTCTTGATATCAATGATGTCATCACTTACAGGGATTATTGGTATCTGCATAACTAGTTCACTAGTTAAATATTACAAGAGCCAAGCCATAGTATAAATAGTATTTTATATTTGAAAAATGTATAAAAGAAAATTGGGAGCCAGTTTGAATGGGTCTGATGCAGCTTATAAAACGAGTTATCTATAATTTGCAGGTGCTATGCTTAAGTTTGTCAGTAGAGGAGATGCTGGACCATCAGCCAGTACAAGCACAGACCCAGAACAGCCAGCTTCAGCAAATACAGCACAGCAGTCTTCAGCAAGTATTAACACAGACCCAGGTGAAGTACAGGAAGTCTCAGCCAGTTCTAGTACAAACCCAATACAGCCAGCTTCAGCAAATACAGTACAGCCGTCTTCAGAAAGTACGAACACAGTGACAGTCCCAGGTGAAGTACAGGCAGCCTCAGTCAGTACTAGCACAACCAGAGGTGTACAGCCAGCAGCAGATACAAGCAGCTCAGACCCAAATAGAACAGTTGCCGCTCCACCAAATGACCCAGCAGATTGGCCCCCCGTCTTAACAGACTTTATGAGGACTGAGTTAGTGCGCAGAGGTCCATTCAAACCAGGACTGGATTTTTCTTTCCCTAAAGACAAGTCTAGAAGAGCTTTCCATTCAGGCTTATTACAGAGAAAACTGTCAAATGGGGAAAAGATTCACAGGAGCTGGCTTACATACTCAATCAAAAAC
This sequence comes from Carassius carassius, assembly GCF_963082965.1. Classification (NCBI taxonomy): domain Eukaryota; kingdom Metazoa; phylum Chordata; class Actinopteri; order Cypriniformes; family Cyprinidae; genus Carassius; species Carassius carassius. Next base: position 9,058,779 of record NC_081795.1, on the reverse strand, counting down.
AATGCTGTTTATTGTTTTTGCTGTAAGCTCTTTTCTACAAAATACAACAAAATTATAAAGGAAGGTGTGAATGACTGGTCAAATATCAATGCCATTCTGAAACACCATGAGAGTAGTCCTGAACACACACAAAATATGATTAAGTGGAGAGAACTTGATCTGCGCCTAAGTCAGGGTCAGACTCTTGACCAGATACAAATGACCATTTATGAGGCTGAAAGAAAGAGATGGCGTGATGTCCTTACACGTTTAATAAGTATCACCCAGTCTCTGGCTGAACGAAACCTAGCATTCAGGGGTTCGTCAGAAAAACTCTTCCAGCCAGATAATGGAAACTTCCTAAAAGAAGTTGAATTACTGGCAAAATTTGATCCCATTATGGAAAACCATCTAAGCAAAATTAAAGATGGACAGACACATGCTCATTACCTTGGGCAGCACACACAGAATGAGCTAATACAGATTGTGAGTGGCAAAATTTCTTGAAGCAATAGTGACTCAAATAAGAGACTCAAAGTACTTCTCCATTATCTTGGACTGTACACCTGACATTAGTCACCAAGAGCAAATGTCCATTATTCTGAGAAGCGTGGCTTTAAGGGGAAAGCCAGAGATCAAGGAGCACTTCCTCGGCTTTGTAAATGTTGAGGCTACAACAGGTTTAAATCTGTCCACTGTCATCTTAAATAAGATGAATGAGCTGAAGATTTCATTTGAAGATTGCAGAGGGCAAGCTTTTGATAATGGGGCCAACATGAAAGGCAAGAACCAAGGAGTACAAGCCAGACTGCTCAGAAGAAATCCCAGAGCCGTGTTTGTCCCATGTGGAGCACATACTCTAAACCTTGTAATTGCAGATGCTGCCAAATCTTCAAAAGATGCAGTCGGGTTCTTTGGACATGTGCAAAAGCTCTTCACCTTCTTTTCAGCTGGCACACAAAGATGGAGTGTTTTAAAGAAACACGTGAAGATAACCATGAAGTCATGGAGTGACACAAGATGGGAGAGTAGGCTCAAAAGCATTCATGCAATAAGGCACCAGGCATCTGAGGTTCGGGAGGCATTACTGGAAGCCAGACAGACAATCAATGATCCTGTGGCCAAAGTGGAGGCACAAGCACTTGCAGAGGAAGTTGGGTCCTACCGCTTCTTGATTTGCTGTGTCGTATGGTGTAAGATACTGACCATTACAAACATAGTGAACAAGCTCCTCCAATCAGCCTCAATGCAGTTGGATATAGCAGTTAATTTAATCTCGAATGCAAAGGTTTCCCTCACTGCATACCGGGACACTGGATTCTCTGAGGCACAGACAACAGCCACAAGCATTTGCGAAGTAATGAATGTGGAGGCTGTTCTGAAAGAGAAGAGACTGAGAAACAGCAAGAGGCATTTCAGCTATGAGGCTCCTGATGAACCAATGACTGATGCACTGAAAAACCTTGAAGTCAACTTCTTTAACATTGTGGTCGACTCTGCTGTGACATCCATGGATGAGAGATTTGAAACACTCAACCAGGTGAAATCCAAATATGGAGTGTTGCTAAACTTCAGCACTGCCTCACAGATGTCTAGTGAATCTTTAAAGGCTCACTGCATGGAAGTTCAAAATACTCTAACCTTCAGAGATGACTATGACATCAGTGGAATGGATCTGGCACACGAGATTCAGAATTTACCTGATCTGCCATCAGATAAGATAACTGCATTTGAGTTGCTTTCATTTCTCTGTGAGAAAAACCTGGAGGAACTCTATCCTAATCTTTGGATAGCCCTAAGAATTGCAGTCACCCTGCCTGTAACAGTTGCATCGTCAGAGAGGAGCTTTTCAAAATTAAAGCTCATCAAAAGCTACCTGAGGTCTTCAATGTCACAGGAACGTTTGAGTGGATTGGCCATCATGAGCATAAATCATGATGTGGGGAAACACCTGTCCTATGATGACATCATTGATGATTTTGCCTCAAGAAAGTGCAGAAAAGGAATATTTTGATGGTAAGATTTTAATTCAAACATTTAAATGTTTACGCATTTGTAACATGTAACGAGTAACATGTAAGATTGTGTAAATGACTGTTTAACTAACTATGTGATATTCTTCTCAGTTTCTTCTAGACAGTCCCGATAGACTGGTGTTGCCCATACTGATGCCGAAAATGCCCAGGCTGTAGAGAGAACCTAAGTTAATCCCAAAAGCCAAAGCTCAGAGTTATAATTTATTATTTATGTTTACGTTAATATTCACTTACTTAATAATATTCACTTGTTATCTTAATATTCTATAGGAGATACTATATTCAATAAATATTGTTTGTTTGAACCTCATTCTGTTCTATATTGTTGTTCTATATTGTCGACTGTTTTGTTTAAAGGAGGGAGGATTGTATTGGGATCACTGAAGTGTCAGGTGTGACTGTGTGGCAATGGCAAATGGTTTAAATAGCTCACAGCGTCACGGGTCAGTTAGAGGGCCCCTTAGCACAATTTTGCTTAGGGCCCCAGGGAGGTCAGGATCGGCATTGGATTTGGGCCAATTGGCAATTAACAAATGCATGGACTCCTCCAAATTGACTATACAACTATACAGCTCTGCCAAATCAAACTAATCTGGGGATGAAATTCAAGCTCCAGTGAAGATGTGCATCCTAAAAACACAAAAGAAAGTTTAACTATATCTAATCTGAAGCAATCCATCCAAAGCACAGACAAACAATGAGAGCCTTGAAGGTCACTTGCTAGCTTTTCTCAATGGGGTGCACTTACTACAATCAAATGATGTATGATCAAATGTAAGAGGTTGTTGTAGAGAATATCTGGGCCACAACAGTTGTAGTGTAGTCTGTGAAACAGACCCGGCAGATGGTTTTTGGATTTAAAATTAGCTGAGTCATTCTTTACTGAGGAAATAAGCCCCAATGCTGTCTTTTGCATAAACTGCATCTGGAAAAACGAATTCAGGCAGCTTCAGTCTGAAGAATAAATGTGTCGCTCTGTTTACTTATAAAGTTACAGTATGTGTAAGCAGTGCAGAAGCAGCAGCGATAGCGCGTTATTGTAACGCGAAGGCACATTAAAATAATGCACGAGCGCGAATCTCTGTTCGCGCGGAGATTTCCTTTGCTCTGTCACAAAACCAGACGTGCTTGCCCGGAGAGAGTGTGCGCACTTAAAACGTGTCTCCTCTCACTTAAACTGCCTCCTCTCACTTAAACTGCGTCCTGTGCACTCACTCTCTCTATGCTCATGTGTTAGATATTAATTCTTTCCGCACATTTTTTTTTCTTGCCTTTTACCGCTGATCCGTAAACATGGGCTCGGAAAAAAAGGCGCATCACAGACAGTGTGTGAACCTGGAGTTAGGCATATGCCCAGTCTGTTCTGTTCTCGCGCTAGCCGCAATGCATTCTGTTCTGTCAGGGCCGCTGAAAATCGTGCTATAAAGCAATTTAGAAATTGCGACGCTAAAATTGTGATTTTATGACGATTTCGATTAATCACACAACCCTAGAATACAGGGGAGTAGATTACGCGGGGGACGTGTCCCCCCCACTTTTAGTAGGCTATCACGGAAATTCGTCCCCCGCACTTTTCGGGCAAGTGTGTTCATATAGAGGTTTTCAAGAGCTGGTGTGAATAAAAATAGATTTAAACTCAAAGAGACAGGATAGTCTGCGCATGACCTGATGTTTTTTTCGGACCGAAAGGCTTAATTAACATCATGGAGCGCTAAACTCTCCTGCAGTGTGTGTGTGTGCGTTTCATTCATACTCGAAGCCGGAGGGCGCTCTCGCGCAGAAAGTCATAACAGGAAATTCCTAATATGGGCAAAAGCGTCCAGCTATCGCTGTATGAAAACAGCTGTTTTCGGTTTTGTTTTTTCCGAAAAAAAAGTCCAAAAAAATCTCCAGCAGGTGATAAATAAAGTATAAGAACAATGCAGTGCTAATTGACATAGAATTTATTACAGTATATAAACTATTCTGCCTTATTATGTGATAAAAAGTGTTTGTAGTATATAAACAAATCATTATTATTTGTTATTGTCCAGCATTTATAGATTTCTAAGCCACAAAAAAGAAAAGCTAAAAATGAGAGAAAAATTAGTTGCCTTTAGTATCCACTACCAGTCAAAAGTTTTTGAACATTAAGCTTGTTAATGTTCTTTAATTCTCTTCTGTTCTCCAAGCCCGCATTTATTTGATCCAAGTACTGCAAATCAGTGAAATTTTTTAATATATTTACTAGCCTATTTAAAATGGGCTGTTTTATATTTGAATATATTTCAAAATGTTATTTATTGAGATTTCAAAGCTGAATTTTTTTTTTTTTGCATCATTACTCCAGTCACACGTTCCTTCAGAAATACTTCTGATATACTGATTTGCTGCTAAAAAAAAAAAAAAAAAACTCTTATTATGATAATGTTGAAAACAGCAGAGTAGAATTTTTTTCAGGTTTCTTTGATGAATAGACAGTTCAGAAGAGCAACATTTATCTGAAATAGAAATCTCTTGTAAAATGATGTCTTTATCATCACTTTTGATCAATTTAAAGAATCCTTGCTAAATAAAAGTATTAATTTTTATTAATTTTTATATATATATACTGACTAAGCATGTGTGTGTGTGTGATTTCTGTCCCCCTCACTTCTGAAAAGATGGCTACGCCCCTGCTAGAATGGACTGGAAATTAACAGAAAATAACTCGGGCTGGCACCGCTCAGCAAAATGGGAAAACCAGATCCAGCTCGGCAGCGGGTGGACAGTCAGCGGAGCAAGCAGTCAGGAGGGAACACGTTGACAGCTATTTATGTCGAGCCTGTTGGCAGCCATTTTTGCACGTTTGAATTTGTTGTTCTGTAGCATATGCAGCAAAAATATCTAAGATAAATTGGTGGTTTATTCTTAAACCAATCAGCGAGCTCGAATAGTGGAAGCATAGTAACAGTTTAATATAATTAATTATATATAATGATGCTATTATGTTATAACTTAGACCTTTTTACATATATTAACAATATTATCATTTCTTTTAATAGTAATTGGCGGCCCACTTGCAATACTACTAGGGGCTGCGGACCACAGGTTGAAAACCACTGATCTAAAGGAATAGTTCACCCCAAAATGGCCCTTAAGGCCATCCGAGATGTAAATTAGTTTCTTTGTTTAGTTTTTTTTTTCCATTGGAACAGATTTAGAGAGATTTAGCATTACATCGCTTGCTCACCAGTGGGTTGTGATGTTGTTGTTTTTTTCAACTTGTTTGGACTCTCATTCTGACATCACCCATTCACTGCAGAGGATCCATTGGTAAGCAAGTTATGTAATGCTACATTTCTCCAAATCTGTTCCGATAAAGACACAAACTTATCTACATCCCGGATGCCCTGAGGGTGATTAAATGTTTAGAAATTCTTCATTTTGGGGTTCAACTATTCCTTAAAAAATATATATATAGCATATTTATCACATGTATTGGATCAGTGAGTCCATGTGCACTGTTCTTTTATTCCTCTGGTGCCTGAGAGTGACAGCCAGCTGAACTACTGTATTAAAGACCACACTTCTCCTCAGATGGCTGGAAAAGCAACTCGCATCGCATTCCAAGAAACTGTGTCTGCATCGGGTCAGCTTGATTTGTTACCTCATCACAAAGCAATTCGAATTATGAACTGTGTGTCTCAGTCAAGCATCTGAAGGTCAGCTTTTCAAATTCAACTCTAAACAAGCTGCCCCCTCATAGTGAAAGCTGATCAAATGTTACTGAGTAAATTTAAGCTAGGGAAAGGTATTTATAACAATGGAAAGAAACCAGAGTTATATAACATACAAAGTGCACCCTGAAAAGTATTTAGACACTTATGATATATTATTGTGTGTGTGTGTGTGTGTGTGTGTGTGTGTCTCTTCTTTGCAATGGATATTACAATATCAATCCATGTGGCATTAATTTGAAAGACAATTGTCCCATTTTATCTGAAGCAGGGGTTTACAAACCTGTGTCTGGCAAAATAGTGTACAATGAAAATTTGAGAGAGAAAACATCTTTATTTTAAAAAGAATTCTCATCATTCTTATCATGATCTGATTGGCACATAAAAAACTGCTTAGAAATTATTTTTTTTTTTATGAAAAATGCTATAACGTTTGAACTGAATTTAAAAGGTTTCTTTATACATTATAATAACACACTTTAGACAACCATTAGTTCTAGTCCTCAAACCTGAGAATAGTTTCATATTTAAGTCAGTAGCCGGTGACTGTTTTTATGACTGAGTCATAAAAATCATCCACTCGATTGATTCTTTTTATCACACTCATTCATTCAGGAACGAAACAACTGACTGTCTTTATTATTCACTTAACAAATTCTTTCAAGTGACTGTTACAAATTAACCACTGATGTGATAATATGTAATACTTTGTTCACTTGCAGACTCTTGCTGGTTTGTTATTAGGGTTAAGATATCGATCCCTTTGAGGGGGTCAATTATGCTAATTATGAAAACCCCTGATCTAAAGAATACATCTTTACACTACCCATTTGACAGATCGTTCACCTTTTGGTAACATTTTCCCGATCAAATTGTCAATCTACTGTAATTTCTGCTCACGTTATACTACAAACAAAGGTCAGTCTGCAGGAAATGAAATATGATATTCAGTTTGCGCGCTTAAGATAATAATCTTTCACCAGAGGACTGTGTTCTGTTTATTTTGAGTCGATTAGTCATCTCTGCAACCCGGTTCTGACCGAACATGCTCAGTAGACTGTGGAGGCCACACAAGGTGACACAGGGAACCAAGAGAGAGCCAAGCTTAAATATTTAACAACCAGGACAAGATTCAGGCAACACAGCCTTTTTATTTTTTGTGACGGTGGGGGCATTTGAGTGAAGATATTAAGGCTCACTTTCGACGCGTTTCTTTTCTGTTTGAAACGCAGTGGTGACCTAAATATCTGTCTGCTTTGGCTCATGAGCAATCAAATACGAACAAAGCTTCAGGTGTCCTTTGAAACCCCTCCAAATAAGACGTCTTATATTAGCGCACTCACCTGACACGCTTTGAGGTTTACAGTTCAGCAATTAAAGGAAGATATTGACAATGCCCGAGATCAAAGGATGACGATGAATGTGCTGAACAGTTCACGGAACAACCATACGAGGGAGACATTCTATTAGAAGACTTGCATCTGGATGACGGCATTACATAATTACAATAACGTTGAATGATTCATTGGAAGAATGCAGTTAATTTATGCAAACTGACAGAATTGTGTCATACATTCTGTTTGTAAAGCTGATGCTGTCTGCGGGAAAGCAACGAACACAGCCAGAGGTGAACATCAATAACTGATTGCAAGCGAGGTCACAGGCATAGTCTTAAAAAGAGGGTTATGCAAAAATAAATACATTAATAAAAAAAATGTAAAATAAAATAAAATGCAATATTTTATCCATATATCTCTCTCTCAGTGACCTGCTCTCATTAAAAGGGATAGTTTACCAAATTGTGGAACATTAAAGAAGATATTCTAATAAAAATGCCCATTTTTTTCCATAAAATGAAAGTCATTAAGCCAATGATGTTTTGACTTTCAGTGAAGTATGTTTGACAAAATGTTCAAAAATACTTCAAAATATCTAATGTTGTGTCCATACAGGTTTAGGATGACATGATGGTGAGTAAATAATGACAGCATTTTCATTCTAGGGTGAACAGTCCCTTTAAATCATTGCTTTTTATAATGACGCTTGTGACCTTTTCACCTCTCGGTCTCAATGGACACATCTCTATTGTTTTCAGCTCATGCAATTTCAGGGGGCTTCTCTTAGCTGCATAAATAAAGCAAGTAAATGCACTCCACTGCATAAATACACTGCATTTTATTCATAATTAGCAGAGTGACCGATTCATTCTGACGTGAGCAATGAATCACTGGACCACTCCCCACTCAGAGTTATGAACATATGCAAGAGCTGTACCTCCTTACTGGGTGAGAAAAGAGACAAATGGTGACTGCATGAGTGAACACAGGGTACATGAGTGAAGGTTGGCCGGGCGATTTGGTGTACCCTGGTGTATTAGTACCGTCTGCTCACACATGCTCTTCAAAGGGTCTAAATGGTGTCCTGCCAAGTTCATATCTAGCAGTTGTCAGACAGCAGAGACTGCATTGGCCCCTTATGGGACCTTATTCTTTGTTTCCCTGTAATCAACAAAGGGTATCCTATGGGAGACCTGCCTATTAATATACAGTGAGCTAATCCATCCCTCCAATACAACATACATTCATGCTGCAGTTTCCTAGTACTGGGCAGCTTATTTTGAAAGAAACACATTTCCCAAAATAATTTGATGCCTCTTGTAAATCTTGACAAGAGGCATAAATAAAGGCTAAATATATGTTTTATGAAAAGTTACACAATACAAAAATACTGATTCAAAAAATATGCATAGCCTACTATGTTAAATGTTGGATTGCACATTCAGAGCAATTGATTTTTATGATTTTATGGCCTCCTTTGAATCATAAAAAATCTAAATACACACCTCTACTCTGCTAACATGTGTATATGTGTTCTGAAAGGTTTCAGAAATTAATTAAATGTTCCTGAATTACATGGAAGCTAATTTCCAAAATAATAGTACAGCAGAGATAAATACACAAGTATCTTTAAATATGACCAAACTTTACAAATTATTTTGAATGAACTTAATTTAAAAATTTTCCTTGATGTGTATTTTTTTTATTTTCATTGTACCCTTTATCTATTCTTAAAAAAGACAATAGCCTATTTTATTTCCGTAAAGAAATATCTTGTGCTTGAAGTCACGCATAAGAGTTGAAACGGTGAGTAGGAGGAGTGTGTGGACTCGGGGGGCGTGGCTTCTTCTTACCTGTGTCAGGTGACATTTCAACTCAAAAGACTGATGGCTCTATTAAGTGACCTGAAATAGAGTGTATCTTTGTCGCACAACATAACGTTGTTTCTTGTTTGATGTGTGCTCGTAAAACATACCTGGCATTTCAAACCTGATCAGAAGGGTTTTCACCCTTGGGATGACAAGTTTTGCACCTGTATGATTCCAGAAAACCCGAGGGATTCCTTGAAGAGAAACTGGAAGTTGGAGTTCAGAAAGGTTTTGCACGTAAGTGTTAAGAGGACGTACATAACATTTTAACATCTACTGATTTATTAAGCCTGGGTATTTTTTTTAAACTGCTTGCAAACAATGTTCACATGCATCTTTAAAAAGCGGTTTGTGCATTTAGCTCGCGTTATTTCGTCAGCGTAGTGTGTAATTATAAACATACGCGTACATTTTCGGTCATATTTATCACGTAACCTATTAAATTAATTCTCTTGAATTTTACTGACATATAAACAATTCAGACATCTACCACATTGGAGTTGCCCACGTGACTGTATGCAAAGGGTGTGTTAGTGTTTTGCGTCCATACAAGCCAATGTTTTCAAAGTATTTAAATGTGTTGCTGTTGCTGTGGAATGGTATGCATGACTCACTTGGTTGACACCACCAGGCCATCAGGTTACAGCCTACTGCTGAATGTGATACTCCATGCCCATTGATTATTCCCACAATGACAATTGATGCCTCTTTGTTGTTCAAACTGGGCCTGCATTCAGGGTCAAAGATCTTTTGTTGTTTATCTTTTTAATATCTTCTTTATATCGGTCTTAAAAGGCATTTACAACCATAATCAGTCACAGAGACTCTACAGCCTGCATTTTGCTTTAAGACATATTAGCCAAAAGCTTGGACACATTGGAATAAGAGTGATAAGCATGTCATTAAAAAAAGATAAAATAACCCAAATTGAAGTATGGGAATTTTACAGTGAGCAAAACTATTAAAAAAGTCAGAGCTTGTATTTTAGCATCTGTTTTAGTAGACGCAGTTTGTCTACAATATGGCTCTATTCATTTTCTTAACCAACATTATTTAAGCACTGTTTTCATGTATGCACTCATATAAAATGTTTTGTACAAAATACTAACTAAATAAAGATATGGAGACTCTTAATATTCAATTTTTTTTTACACATTTAAGTATAAGCTTTTAGGATGAGAAACATCAATTCAGTCAAATGTCTAAACTTATTACTTTTTTTTTCTTTTTGCAATTTCTAATTTATTTTATGTAGATGGAATAACTATAATATATTTTAAAACCGTTAATGTTATAAAAAACGGAATATTAGTAACACAATTCGAGATCTTTTTTTTGTTTATTATTATTATTATTATTAATGGTGACATCATGATCAGAAATGAAGAGAGAAATGTTTTATTGTTCATGTTTAGACAGCTGATTGTGAAACAATCACATATTAGCTTTTTCTACCATTTTGTCCATTAGTGGATTTCAGGACTGCATGACTTTGCAGAATTTGCAGTCAATATAACCCTCTAATTTGATGTTTTCAATTACAATTTAAATTTTTGAAATGTAGACCTAAACCCAATGATATGATTACTGACTCCCAGCAAACTAGAGTTTAAGCAGTGTCCGGGGAAAGTGCTGTGAGCACAGATGACAGGTTCTCTTGCTTGTACATGCCTGTTCTTTGGGTGATGTTCCGTGGCTTCCTGCTTTAAACAAACCCCAGAAGTGATTTCATGTGAAGAGTGTTAAGTTGAAAGAAATGTACTTTGGATTTAAAGGGCAAAAGAGAGCTTCCTGCTTTGTCTTTTCTTTCTAAATATCCCTTCACAGGCCCATTATTTTTCAAGCTATGGGTATAGATGCATTCAGCAAAACACACTTCTTTGCCAGAATGACACCATGCTGAGTTTAATGATGAATGGCGTCATGCATCGGTAGTAATTGGCCATTCAGTCTAATGCTGCTCCTGGATTTCATTGTTATGCTTTATTTAAAAAAAACTGTTGCTACTGGCCAGTTTCATTGTTGAAACTGCAGATGCCCCCTAAGGCAGAGCTTTGTTTGAAAACCAGGAATCAGATTTCACCAACAATTGTAAAGGATGAAAGATACTTTTGTATTCTGGCTTTGACAGATGACGAAAGCAGGAGAGGGATGAGCATGATCTGTGATGTAGTTTTTAGCTTTGACTCTGGTTTTATACTTGAATATTGTCATTGTTAACTATTAAATTAACTTGAGGATAATAATAATAATAATAGTAAAAAATAAAATAATAAGCCATGTATATTTGAAAGATCATATATAAAATCCAATACAAATATTAATTTATATTCAATCACACATTAATTACTAATATAAAAGTATGGGCATTATTTATTATTAATTATATTAGAATACAATACTAATATTTTAATAATACCGTTTAAAGTGTGTATATAATGTTTTATATATATATATATATATATATATATATATATATATATATATATAGTAACATTATAAAATTAAAAGTAATATAATATTAATATAATATATAATATAATTTTTTTTGTAATTAAACATTAATTATAAATGATCAATAAAAAAAGTTAAATATTAATGGAAAATATTTTTAAAATTTTCTATTATTATTATTGTTGTTGATGTTGTTGTTGTTGTTGTTGTTGTGTGTCTAATGATTATTAACTAAAATAAAAAAATTACCAATGTTTTTATTATTATTACTATTATTATTATGAAGAACAACAACAAAAGTAGTGTATATAATAATAGTGTAATAAAATAGTGTATAAAATAATAAAGCATAATGTGTATATATATTTGGTATGTGTATTTTATATATATATATATATATATATATATATATATATTTACAATTAAATTTAAAATTAAATAAACATTATACATTATGCATTCTTTATTAATAAATATTAAAATATATTATTTATAATGCATATGTTGATATATATAAAAATTGTCACTGTGTGTGTGTATTTAAGTAACTGTTTTAAGTTAATTGTTTTTGTTAATTGTTGTTTGTTCTTTATTTTTTCTGTTCCCTTTTAAGTGATTAGAGCGATACATTCTGTCTTTATCTTTCTCGTGAGAGAAGGACCTTGCTTTAGGCTACAAGACATTCTGCTGTGTAAAACTTGCTGTCTGTCCTTGAATGAATCCTCACTCATCAGGTGAACGAGTCTGCGTTATTCTCCCTGAGCACAACACCTGTCAGGCGTCTGCTAGCTGGGAAATCACAGCTGAGAGAACAATCATTTCTATCTCCAGCTATGACGTGTTCATGTGGAGAAGCAAAATTCATCTTCTTAACAAGAGTGCTTTTTGGAGTGGCTTGCCTTTGGCTTTATGCTGCAATTAATGGATGACATGCTCGTTATACCTTTGATATTGTCACAAAGCAGCAGATCTTTGTCATCTGTTGTTTTTGGAACAGTGTCATCTTAATCATGGGAAAAGAACGCAATTGCAAGAGGATGTGGTTTGAGGACTCTCACCAGATTGCATGTGCTCCAAATGGGATTAGAAGAAGCCTGGATTGGATTTGAAGGCTGGTGTAGCTACTTGAATCACATACTGACAATTTCTCTGAGAGCATTCAGCTCCTATTAGGAGTGTTAAGGCCATGGTCAGATTTAAATTGAGACACATTTTCTGTTTAATATCATACTAGATGTAATGAACTGTAATTCACAGGACCCAGAGCGAGTTTGCTGTAATACTGCTCTTTTGCCCTTCTGCACAGCTTGGTCTCCGAGGGCCTGGGGAGAAAAGGGGGCCCGGTTCATCTCTTGCTTTGTGTGTGTGTATTGGATCAGATCAGGTGTCCTGGCACTGGCCTCTTCTCCCTATCCGGGTGCTGATAAAGGACTGTTTGTTTGGGATTTGGACCTGTGGCACCAAAGAGACAATGAGTGCAGTCTCTGTAAGAACAGGGAGGGAGAGCTGAGGGTTCGGGATCAGGGGGTGTGGAGCACCAGGGTCCTTATCTCCTCCGTCTTCATGAGCACCCATCACCGGAAACACAGATGTGCCTCAGACCGCCTCCATGGGACAGCACAGACGGGAGTGGGTGGAACGCTGTCACCTCACCGGGAGTGTGTGTGCACACGTTTTCAAATAAAAATACATTTGCTGAACAGGTTGGCTCGACCAAGCAGAACTATTTTAGCTTGTCATAGTTTTGTGACTCACACTGAGCAAACAAAATTGTGTTAAAATTGTGCAAGTTTGTGGTGTTCATCATATAAACCACTGGTTCTTTGTTGGTTTTGCTTGAGGACCAAGGTTTTATATTGGACCGTAAGTGGCATCACAATTTTACATTTGTCTACAAGTCTTTAAAACTTTAAAATAGGTTTTTTAATTTTTTTTATTTTTTACATGGAAAATAATTGAGCAGTCCTATCTATCCCTAAATGTTTGGTTAGATAGTTGCATTTTATTTGTATTAAGCTTTTCTTTTTTCTCACCACCCACCAGTTCATAACTACTGATATAAATTACACTGAACAGCTTTATCCTTTATATGCTTACTATTTTGTGGTCTTAGTTCCTAGTATGTTATTGTAGCAATTTACGTCTCAAATGTTGGTCCATGAGTTTAATTTGTATTTACTATAGTGCTTTTCAGTGATGTTTTCAGCAATGTGATTGTTTAGAGTCATTAGACACGCTGTTGAACTCATTTTTGTCTTCCACCTCTAATCAATAGAATGTGGGCTGAAATTATCGGTTATAGTTTTTGCTTGGCAGCGTGTGGGATGAGATTCAGTACAAGGCATGAGCTTGGCAAGAGATTGGCTGTTTAATGCTTCGGATGAAAACAGCAGCAGTCTGAGCTTTTAGAGAGTTGTGACCTTTCCCCAGCTTATGATAAACAGAGCGAAGTAATTGGCCACCGAAAGGGTAACAGTTTGCTGTGAGGTTTATTCAGCGCCAAGGAGACAAGCGCCGCTTTATTCGCCATTAAGAAACAAAAACGATGTTCTCCCCAGAGCGACGTTCATTTTCTGTGAGGGTGTTTTGTGCCTGTACTGAGGTGTCATGTGAGCTGTAAAAATGGTCTATCAAACCTAAATAAGAAGCCCGAGAGTGATTCAAGCTTCATTGATGTACTGAATGCATCATTACTTTTCATTTGCTTCCACATGCAGACTCATCCCACATCACCTTTCGCCTAAATGGAAGGGCTTTTTTGTCCCCCGTCACTCTCACAGACAGCATTTTGCGTGTTTATTCAACTCCAGCTCATTCACATGCAGGCTGTGTTATGGAAAGGTCCCCAGATGCACCTGCCTTGTTGGTTTCTAGCCAAACCATCGACACTAGATGAATAGGATGACTAAGCATCTGTAATCTGGTCTGTCATTAACATCCTTGTGTGTCTCATGCTGCTTTCTGATCCTGCTGTTTATGTTAATTTATTACCATCCTTGTCCATGGCTTTCTTGTAGGATTACACGTGTATATATTACCATGGTCAAGATATCTGTGAGCGGAATGGATACTAAAACGGGCACATTTGTTACTTTCACACCTGTAAGAACCTTATGTATGTATGTCTGCATCTATTAATTTATTTGTAGTTTAGTATTTATTTAATAATTTTAATTGATTTTAATTTCATTTCACTTGTTTTTTTTATATTTATGAATGTATTTATGGAACATTTTCATTTATGGTTTATATATTTAGTTATTTATTAGTTTATTTTATATACAATTATATTGCATTTTATGGATTTATTTTAGAGTAAACATTTTTTACTGTGTTTTTTTTTATTATCAATTAATGTATTTATGAAATTTGTCTTGACACTTATTTATTTGAGTCATTTTCTTTTATTTATTTTTATTTTATTTTTGATTATGTGAGTTATGATTATGTTAAGTTTAGGTTGTATTTGGCTTTGGTCTTTTTTTACATTTATGGTTTTTATGAGTTTATATATTTAAATGATTATATTTTAATCATGTAATTATTTGATAATTGTATGATTTTATTTGACTTTGATTTTAATTAATATATTTTATATTTGATTATTGCATTTTTATTCATGCATTATTTTCTTTTAATTTAAGATTTTCTTTGACTTTCTTTGATTTCATTTATGAATGTATTTACAAAGCGTATTTACTGACATTTGTTTACTGATTTACGATTTTATTAATTTACGATTCATTTGACTTTGCTTTTGATTTTACGGATGCTAAATCCAACTAATATAATCTGGCTTGATGTAATAATGGCCTTGCATTACTTAATGTAATCTCATGCTGTTTTTTGATCCTTCGTTCTATAATAGTTCCATGATCCTTTTCTTTGTCTTTCCTCCAGGATTATATGTATATGATTAACATAGTCAAAAGGACTTAATTGGATACCAAAATAGTCACATTTATGTTCCGTTTACACCAGTGAGATCTTCTTGCACGCCTATACCACGTGTTGGGATTGAATGACCATCTCCATGGTTTGGTTTTTGTGTTGGAACATTATGATCTGTAACTTCATCTGGGCTGGGATGTACTGTAGGCCTACAGGATGAAAATCAGAGTGAAATCAGATTCTTAACGTCCCATTTCCAGTCATTGTGTCACTGCATGCTTGTTGGGTGTCACACATACACACCTGTTCCTCAAGACACAAGCTCGCCAATGAGATGGGAAATTGCCTGCAGCCTGCTATAAGTTTGTTCAATTCTGAAAAGGTTAGGATCATAGTATGGATTGCAGTCATGTTTGCACTCCATTATGCCTCAGGCGAGAGCAACATTCTCTGCAGGTTGAGAAAAGCAATAACGGTGACTTCGATTTTCAACCTGACTGCTTTGAGACTCAGTCTAGTGCCTTAATGCCCTCCACTGGGGCAAAATCACAGCGGCACCTGAGAAATTACAGTCATTTTGACTGAGCCTGAAGACAGTGTGTACTGCGGTGGAAGTGGCCCTGGTGGCCGGCAAGGTTGCGGGTGAATTATGCCCGTCTAACTTCGAGTTATAAACTGGTCGGGCTTAAAGTTTTGAAAGAACCATTCTACCCCAAGTAATTTTTTTTCTAAGGCAAGTCTATTCATAAATACAAACGTGAGTCGCTTTTGAGACTCACGTAGGCTTTTAAGCTCTTCTTGAATGTTTAAAAATATATATATATATTACTTGTAAGGTCAGCAGTGAGGTCAGCCTGAGGCACTTTTTGGGACCATCTTGATTGACAGCAGCCATGGCCTGCCATAGCTGACCTTGCTCTGTCAGCCACATTATGCAGGTATTAGAGTGAGGAAAATCTATTTGGCTTTTTTTTTCTGCCTGGGCTGGGGCGGCAGTGTCGTTACTCCTTTGGGTAATGGGCATAAAACTGATTTATGGTTTTTGATGGCTGAAGTTATAACCCAGAGCAAAAGAGGTGTCTGAAAGTTTTAATGCATTTGTCATGCAGAGAAACCACAGCTTTTCTAACCAAATACAGCAGTAGTGGGTTTCTATGCACTGTGGATGAATTGTGAAATTCTTTTGTGATATGAGATTTTAAGGACAAAACTATGCAATGGTGAAAACTCTCAAAGGAAATTGGCACATGACTTAGTTTGCATTGGCCAACAATGGATTGTATAGGCCTAAGCCTAGCACCTTGTGTTGACTCAAAATTTTTATGATCTAATTTATGATTATTATTATTTTGATTTCATTTATTAATGTATTATGATTTATTTTATTATTTATGAATGTATTTATGAAATGTTTATTCACTATTTTTTTATAATTTGATTTGTTTTTATCAATAATTTTATTTTTAATTTATGATTTTTAAATGAATGTATTTCTTTAATATATATTTATGCAGTTTGGTAATTTTACAAATGTATTTTATTTGTATTTAATTTATTTCAAATCATTTGTTTGTTTTTTTATGATTTTTTAAATTATTTTCCTTGGTGTAATTTTTTCAAGATTTTATTTATTCAAGATTTTTATTCATTTAAAAAAAACTGGACATTGGACAAACTGGTCACCACTAATTTAACTTTTTTCACTTTACTTGACTACTTTTAAAACTGACAAGATCATTTTTAAAGTACAAATCTTTCATGTTAATTTTTCAATAAATATCTGCTCATAGAAGCTGCATGCATAGTCATAAAAATAGCAATTAGCTGTTTAAATAGATTTAGATGCTTCCCTGAAAGTATTTAATGTCAGCTGTCATATATAAAATTTCTGTTATTACTGAAAGAGCTGTTTTAACACTAGGGTCACAATATGTCTGTGCATCATGTTGTGTTTTAGCCTAATGAACTGGCCTCGCTTTGTGTTCTTGTAAACAGGTGGCACTTGGTGATGCCAGAATGTTAGAAGAGATGTCACTCAAAGCCAGTCACCATGGAAACACCAGAGTAGGTCCCAGAGGAAGCGATGAAGACAGTGAAGGGAAGCAAACATATGTTGATATGAACCCCCAAAGTGGTCACTACCTAAAGTCCTCTGAGACCTGCTTTCCCACGAGATGCTCTCAACTGCATGATGATTTGAATAAGCTCTCTGATGAGTGGTCGTCCACTGGAGACTTGAGCCAAGATGCTTCCTTCTCCCTCGAGGGCTGCATCAAGTGAGTAGCTCTCCATGAGTATTGGCATCCTGTTTGTACTATATAACTGATTGTTCTACCTAATTGTTTCTCACTGATCCATCAGGCTGGAGAGGAGGTGGATGTTGTGGTATGAATTCAAGAAAGAACTCTCCTGTTTAGATGACTGGCTTCGATCAGCTGAGAAAATAGCAGCTTCCCCAAATTCCAGCCATGTGCTGTATGTTACAGCAAAAGAGGAGTTACAAAAGTATGAGGTAATGAGATATTTGGTCTAACTTCAATGCTATTAGATGTTCAATTTATCACAGATAATATTGTCCATGATGGAGAAAATGATATACATAATTGTTTTGATTAACATTAAAAAAAAAATGCATGCCAAGTTGTTATAAATGTATTCATTTTATTAAGAAGATGGTTTGAAAAATATTGAAGTATTCAATTAATTTGGATCTATTATCGGTTCTGAATTCAAGCTTCCCAAAATATTTGCGGTCTCTTTTTGAAAAAAGGCTTTTAGATGGTTGTTGACCTCAATTGTCAGAATTAAAGTAAAAAGAGACCATCGCCAATTAGTGATTAAAGGTGACTGTTTCTGAGTGGATGACAGCCAGTGTTTTGATGCTTTCTACAATGAATGTGTAATCAACGACACATAGACACGCTTACAAACGCGCAGACAGTGCATTTACTCAGAGTGTCTAGAAGCCGGGAACCTTGCCAGTGAAGATAAATGACACCAAATGGTCGTCAAACTCCTTGGCTCTCCTCCTAAGCACCATTGTGCCTCCATCCGTCTTAACTCCTCGCAATACTTTTCTTAAAATAACCTGCTTAAGCTAATCATAGAACTGGTGGGATATGTTTTTTTTTAGTTTGGAGGGAGTTACCTCTTAATCGCATGATCTCACTGTCTGATTTTGTATCTCCTTCCAGAACCTGCGTGCTGAGGCCAGGATACGTTTAACCCAGCTGGACGGACTGACCAAACTCTGTCAAACTCTGGTCGGCCTGTTCAGAGGTGCTATGGGCGCGTGGCTCGTAGAAATGACGAAGGACTGCGGACAGCGCTGGGATCAGCTCAGCAACATTGTGGATACAGTGTGCCGCAGGTTGAAGGTATATGAAGACCCTCAAACTGCTCAAAGGTGTACTCTTTTAACCCTCTTGTGCTATTAGGAAAAATTTTATGTTTTGGTTTTTTACATTTGATTGGAATGGTACTATACTTGGTAAAGGTTTTGACACTTTCTATTTGAAAACATGCACAAAAAAGAATAAATAGTCCTATAGACTATTTAATAGAAAATACTCACAATTGTACTTTTTACAGTCAAAAATGACCGCATTGGTAATTAATGGGAAGCTAATTTCATTTATTGGAAACATTTTGGTACTGCACACAATTTTTGAGATATCAGCCTCAAATTTGGAGCACAACTTGTTTCAACTTTATTTCTTTGATTTTTGCAGTTTTGGAAAATATGTTTCATATATTATATAATATATATAATTATAATATATAATATATATAATATATATTATTATTATTATATATTTTTTTTTTTAAGAATTTTATAGCATTTTTTCATAATAGTACATTTAAAGTTCTTTAACATTTTAGTTTTACTTTTTTAACCTTCTTCCATACATGTACAGGATTTCTAAAAAGCCATAGTTTAGCGTTAAGGTTATAACGATGCAGGTATTCATACCAAATATTACGGGTACGGGTCATTCGGTTCAGTTTGAATGTGTACTGAACAAATACATTGTTTTAACCACTGCACGAGTGGAACTTCATTGGAAACTTCCAGTTTTATATATGGTTACTTTTGATAAGACACTAAGTCCCATCTTTAAAAATGTCTTTTTTTTTCAGGAAATTCAAACAATAAATTCCGTTTCGACGCCTTTTAATGTGTAGCGAGTGACCGATCGCTTTATAAACGCCTCCAATCAAATGGTAGCGCGGAGCGCGATCATCCTTTACTACTAGTTTTAACGCAAAATAAAAATGAATGAACATCTCATGCCTAATGTAATCACTCAATCAATGTTTTAACTGTGGAAAGATTAATAAAACGGCTTGTCACATATCGTTTCATTTACCTCAGGTGCGTCATCAGTGTCCACAGCTCGTTAGTGCGCTATAAATGAAGTGAAGCGCATTTCACGAAATATTACACCATGTACTCATTATATTTTACTTTACCTGATGCCTTACTTATTTAAGGTTTAGGCTAAATAAATCTATTATGAAACGAGTTATGAGAGGCACGGTGTAAATTAATATATTTCAACAAAAAATTTATTGTTTATAATTTAGAAGTTAATTTAAAAACTGCATTATGTGCAATTTATATGTTTGCATACTTTTTCTTTTTAAGATGAGTGTTGTTTAAGTTCAGGCTCTATTACTGTAACCTTTTATAGTAGGCCTAATGTTAAAGGGCTCTAAACTATAGTGAGCTCTAAATTTAGTTTAGTTTAGTTCAGGGTAGATTTTTATCCCTAAGGACATTTTTAATTATAACTGAATTATTTAAAGAAAGAGCAATTTGTTCACTGTTTAATTAAAAAAAATTAAGTTTTTCCCCCTGCTTTACAGAAACTGTACTGTACAGTGACTTTAAAAGTGAGGTACTTAACAATCCGTCATGTTTGTGTACCGTTACACCCCTACTTTCCATGTATTTGCATTGCTTTGACCATTCTCTGTAGATCCCACCTTCCTATACATCTGCTACAATTGGCTGATTATGTACAATGCCTGCACACTATTAGTCAAACTACCTTTCAATCATTACCTTTAAAAAAAAAAACATTTGTATATGTATGTCTGTGTCTGTGTGTGGTCAAAAAGGATAGCAGTGGATATGAATGGGAAGTAAATTTCATTTTATTCAGCCCCTTTTTTTCTTTTTTTCTTTCTTTTTTTAATATTTTTTTTTATATCAACCTCAAATTTGGACTTTTGAAATTTGGACTTCAACTTGTGTTCCAAATTTGATGATATGTAATGTCCTAAGACTTTTGCACAGTACTATATATTTATGTTTACTTATTTATTTTAACAGTGTAAAAATGCTTTAGGTTCTCAAAACATAATTTTTTGTAACTGAAAACCAGAAAAAGTATGTTTTTGAAAGATGTTTTCATTGCTACTTTCTCTCTTGCCCCTTTCCTGCCTTCATTTTAATCCCATTAACTCTTTATCCATACAGCTTTCTGCTCTGCCTGCGTTCATTTTGCATAACTCTGTCCTTCCAGCTGCAGTGACCCCTGCACACATGTTGGTCTGTGCTCAAATGCACTGCTTATGCTCTGTGTTTTGTTTATGACATTTCCGCTCCCTGTCTGCCACATTGACATCCTTGTTGTAATTTTGATGTGTCTCCCTGTCAGTCTGCGCCTATGCTAAAAACAGCATCAGGGTGTAGACGGTCAGACAGAATCATGCTCTGTCTGTCTGTCTGTCTGTCTGTGTGTGTGTGTGTGTGCGTGCAACAGCATTTCATCTGCCAGCGGGAGGATTTTGAGAGGCAGAGGGAAGAGATGGCAGTGTGGCTGGCTGATATGGACCTCAGGCTGACTGAAGTGGAGCACTTCTCAGGCAAAGACACCTGCTCTAAGATGCACCAGCTTCAGGTACTTTCAGCAAACAAGGATCGACCGATTTGTCCATGCAATTTTTTATTTTTTTTGGCATCTGTTCTTTATGGGTTATAAGTGCAGGTCTTTTAAGTTGCAAGTACAAATCCCAGAAAGGCCAAGTTGGGTTAGTTTTATGAAAACATGTCCAGGTCACATTTCACCCCAAAAGAAAATTTTGACATTTAGCATAAAGAAAATAAAGCCTACTTTTAGGACTATTAAGGAGGAGCTATGCTATAAATACATGCATACAAATTAAAATATAGAAAGAGAATAAAATGAAGTTTTATCTTTTAATAAAAAATATTGTATCAAATATTACATTATTTGATAATGTATTAGGTAAAAGTAAAAAGAAATGTCTAATTTGTTAAATACTTATTTTAATAATTAATATTTTATTGTTACAGTATGTAGCACAATAATAAAAAATGAAATTATTTAAATGACAAATTCATATTTTATTATAATTAACAGATTATAATAGTTTATTATAATAATAAATGAATACCTTTGCCTTTTTTTACCTTTTTTCAATTTATTTAATGTTATACATAATCCTCATTACTGAAAAACTACTGTTGTAAAATATGTTATATAAGCTTTTACATTGTGACATTTTAATGATCCTCAGAACTTTAATGGTTCTAACCCTAATGAAAAACACATTTGCCAGTAATAATCAAGTAGTTCTGAAGACCTTTGTTAAGTGGTTCTGATGTGTTCAATTAGGGTTGGAACTAAACTCTCCAGGTTGTGGCCTCTAGTAATGGAATTAAATAGCCTTGACCTATAAAAGTAATATCAAGGAAGGATGTATATTGTATATGATTGTTAATTGTTTTTGTGTATATTTGTCTCTCAGGGGTTTCAGGAGGCAGTTGGAGAGAGTGCAGGTCGACTAAATGATTTGCTTCAGCATGGAGAAGAGCTGATCCAAAGAAGCGAGCCGGGTGATGCCCAGGTCATTGAGAACCAACTGCAGGAACTCCTGCTCCACTGTACCCGTGTCTTTCAGGGCCTGGGCCATCTTCATACACGCCTGCTCAGCATGAGACTGGTATATATCCATGCATGTGTACTAATTAGTTCATTCCAAATGTGAAGAAGGCCTGAAACATTTCTCATAGTCTCTTCTGAACTCGCAGCTAATTCAATTGCACCATTATATTTGAAGAAAATCAAGGTGTATAAATAATTATTCAAACTCATTTGCCACCCAGACTATTGGCTGATTGTATTTCTAGAAAAGCACTGTTACTTATAGCCGGTGTTTATGGTCAATCCTCCATAGATCAGTATTATCAGACATCATATAAACAGTTGACTATGAAACCTTGAAGAGTCCCTTCTCTGCCCTGATATTCCCCTGATAGCTTTTTTTTATTTGATAATTTATTTTGTGTCCTCTCAAGTTCACTTGCTCAGAGCAGGCCTGTTGCATTTTGGGGAAAATTATCCGAGGGGAAAGCTACTCAAGCATCCAACTTCATATGTTCTGGCAGAAAGGTCATGAAGACAACCCCTGAATAGTTTTCTTGTAACCAAGCAGCCACTGCACAATACATGTACTGTCCATTTGAACAAGTTCCTTGTGTGAGCCTTTGTCTCTTTAGGTCCAAGTGGATCACATAAAGATATGCCAAAAATGTAGCATGCTGTTGTCAGACATAGGACGTGTATAGAGTCCCACACCACACATCATAATTAATTACCACAGCATATTCTCCATAGCTCAGAAAAAGCACACAAAGTCTATAATGTGTATCATTTTCTTTTTTCTCCACACTCCGGATCAGTATGTTCTCAGAATATCTATCATGTTTTTTTTAAGATTGCATTATAGATGTAAGATGAATTAATGTTTAATAAACATATTTAAAAGTTTGGGGTTGGTATGTGTGCATGCAACAGGCCTGGTCTGAGCAAGTGAATTTGAAATGGCACAAATTAAATTATCAAAGAAAAAAAAGTTATCATATATATAATAATTACTTTTATTCATAACTTGATATTAATCAAATAATCCTGAAAAGAATGCATCACAGTTCCCACAAAAATATAAAGCGACAGTTGTTTTCAACATTATTAGCAATTATATTAAGAAGAAATGTTTGAGTTGAAGACTGATGCTGCTGAAAATCCTGTTTTGCCATCACAGGAATAAGTTGAATGTATTAAAATAAAAAGCAATTGTTTTAAGTTGTGATAATATTTCACATTTGTGTTTTTACTGTATTTTGACCTAATACAGTCTTGGTGAACATAGATGAAAAAAAAAATAAAAATAAAATTGACAATTCTTATCCTCTTACTCCTAAGTTAGTGCCTTTTAAACTAAATTGTATTTAGATGAAAATGAAAATGTTTTAAGAGGTTTAATTTCTGTTTCTTGTGCTATGGCAGGTTTTTGAAGAGGACTGGGCTCTGTGTGCTCCCGACTCTGGCTGTCCGTCTGAGAGTATGCTGGAGGATGAGTGCATGGCGCCTCAGTCTCAGGCCTGTCTTCCTCAGTCCAGTCAAGATCACCTGGTTCTGGAGTGGGACCCTTCAGTGGACATCGGTGGTTCAATCTCCCATGATGACACGGACTCATCCTCCTTCAGTGCAGCTGCAGGCAGAGGTTGCCTAATACAATCCAACAGTTCCTCCAATCACAAATCTTTCATTATATACTCATTTAAATGGGGAATAATTGTGATTCAGTGATTTACTGTGTAGGCTTGAGACACAAACCTTGAAGTTGCTTTTTGACATTAAACTTAAAGGGGAAGTTGTGGCCTAGTGGTTAGAGAGTTTAACTCCTAACCCTAAGGTTGTGGGTTCGAGTTTAGGGCTGGCAATACCACGACTGAGGTGCCCTTGAGCAAGGCACTGAACCCCCAACTGCTCCCTGGGCACCGCAGCATAAATGTCTGCCCACTGCTCTGGGTGTGTGTTCACGGTGTGTGTGTGTTCATGGTGTGTGTTCACTGCTGTGTGTGTGCACTTTGAATGGGTTAAATGCAAAGCACAAATTCTGAGTATGGGTCACCATACTTGGCTGTATGTCACGTCACTCACTTAAAATAATACATTGAAATGTATAGCAGTGATATTTTATTATTATTTATTATTTTCATTTTAGTTTAAGTTTGTCATTTTGCTATGCAGTTTTATTCCTATATTTTATTTATTATTTATTCCTATATAGTCTTTAATATTTTTTTTTCATTTTTATTAATAGTACTTTTAGTAGATCGCTGTTTATATATGGTTTTATCTGTTATTGCTGATGCTATGAATATATTTCTGTCCTGAATTCATCACTTTTCACACAACATTTCAAGTGAATATTAAAATAAAGTGAAACTGGAGCGTTTTGCATTCACGGTGCATATTAACACTTTGTTTATGCTTTCGTGTGCATGTGGTGTGAACCACCGCAGGTGCTGCAGAGGCATTTATGCTTCACGTGTGAATTACAATCAGGTGATTATGTAATAATCATGACCCCGAATGAGGACTGATGAGTTTTAGGCATTTCATAGCCCTTTATTCTTTGTGATTGCTATACATTTCTAGCAGGTCTCTAAAAAACGCACAGAAACTGTAACACTTACCCATCAGGAGTGTTAACATTTTCTTTCATTCTCTCAGGTGGGCCTTGGACAGATGAACCAGCTAAATATCCTCTGAGGAGGAGAGTCTACATGAGTCCTGTGGACACGCAACCAGACAATGTTGCTGTCAGCTTAAAGAATCCAGTAAGTCCATCTGACAGCTCATACTTCAAGAAACCACAGTCTATGTAATAATGTGTAGTATGGTGGATTTGCATACATTTTCCATACAGCAACAAAATGTTATTGAAATACAATGAGGGGATTGCATTGCTTTTTTGGGGGGCTTCCAACTGAAAAGATCACAATGTGGTCTCTGTTTTTGTATGTGTGCATAGACATAAGCACACGTGTACCTGCATATGTTGTAGAATGCAGTGTATGTAACATGCAAATAGAATGTTACAGGTTTGTGTTAGCTGGTGTGTTTTTTCTGTATTGAACACAGTTGGCCTCAGATGCAACTTTAACACAAATTAACCACTTTTAAATGATTAACCATTATTGAAATGCATTAAAGTTAGGGTTTTCAAACTAGGGTTCAGGACCCCCAGGGGTGCGCAAGGGAATTCTATGGGGTTCTTGGAAAAATTTGTAAAACTGTAAAATAAATAAAGAAATAAGATGAAACAAATACATGATTCCAATAAATAAATAAATGAAAATAAAATCTAACATTACTTTAATGGTATTATAGTTAGTAGAAGAACAGTGAAAAAGAAAAAAAATGTAATTATGTAAAATTAAAATATTAAATATTTTTAAATAGTATTTTTATAATTTTAAATGTTCATAAAATGAATATTATAAATGTATAGTAAATGTTAAACCCTTAAATACATTAAATAAAGAAATGGAAAAAATAAAATAAAAAATACAGTACTATAGTAAGTAGACATAAATGTAAACCAATAGAAATTAAATATTTTCCAAATCATAATTTACATATATGTTACACTTATTTATTTGTTTTGTTTAAATTGCATGATTTTGATATGCATTAAAATAAATAGCTGCCTTTAAAATTTTTGAATAAGGTCCCTTGCACAAGGATGATCATATTTGGGGGTCAGTGGGATCTCAAAGATTGAAAACCCTACATTACATTAAGATGCATTTATTTTGAAAGTAATGTACTTTATAGAAGCAAACCTTGATGCTAAAAATCAACATGTATGTGTGTATTTCTGTAATGTAAGTGAATGCTGAACGTAGTTGCTGTGTTTTTCAGGGCATCAAGAAGAGCTTAGAGTATGCGGCCCCACCCCAGACACCGGTGCCAGGTAAAGCCGAGGCTCCTGATTGGTCCGTTTGACTGCTGCCATCCACTGAGGGCAGTATCCCTTGCACAGCTTAATCACTCGATAATCATGGAAGAGCTGCTCTCAATTTGGCTTGTTTTCTAATATCCTTGAAAAATAGCCAAGAGCCACCAAAAACCTCGATTATGAGGTTCATGTTGGGGAAATATCTAAAAACTTTTCAGCCTCTCTTTTGTGATTTACCCCATTCAAAGCAGCAACTAGTTTTCAAGTATTACATCTTACAAATATTACATACATTTTTATGGTATACATCTTGTCCAATCCGCATTCAGCCTCAGGAATTTTTTTCAACAGCATAGCCCTGATTTGTTTATGCTGAGAGACTTTGCTAATATCTGTTTTGCATGTATGTGTTGTGGATACAGTCATCAGAGCTGGTGAGCCTCAGAATGCTGGACCATTTAAGACTTCCACACCTGAAACTAGGTCTCCTGAGCCTGTGACCTTCGACCCTGAGCGCATTAGCGCTTGGCTGGGTCAGACGCATCAACTTTGTTCTAAAGCCGTCCAGACGGAGCATGATCCACAGGTATATTTTTGCTTGGAGTAATCACACAGTTTGAATGTTTTTCCTACAACCCAGGAATGTTTTTTCTGGGACTGATTAGGGAGGCCTCAATAAGGTCCTATATTATACACTACCCTTAGATTACCTTAGATTACTTTACTAAATCTTATTACCCTAAGATTTTTTGTTTGCTTGAAAGAAATTCATGTTTTTATTCAGTCATCTTTTTTATTTGATCAATGCAATAAACTGATCAAAAGTGACAGTGAAGTCTTTTATGATGTTTTCTACAAATAAAACTTTAACATTTCAAATAAATACTGTTATTTTGAACTCTCTATTCTATATGGAAAAAAGTTTTACTGTTTCCGCAGAAATATTAAGTAGCACAACAGTTTTCAGCATCGATAATAACAAATGTTTTATGAGCAGCTAATCTGTCATGATGCCATCACAGGAACCGATAACTGAAAAGCCTTTTGAACGGTAGTGTATATAAATGTTTAAACTGCTCCGTGAGTGATGATACTCATTACACTGTCAAAAAACGTTTAATGGCTCTTGTAGATTGCTTTTGACATTAGCTTGATGTCAATATTATTGAATTTTTGGATGCAAAGTAACGTGTTAATACCAGAGGTACATCAGTGTCACTTACTTAAAGGCAATAAATGGCCAATAAATTACCACTCATAAAATCATTAGACTTTCAAATAGATTTAGACGCCATTTATATAGCCATAAATTATAAATAATTATATAAAATCATTGAACTTCTCATCTATGGAATAGTCTCATTAAATGTCAATAATCTAATGTTTAATAGATAAATATTCCTATATGAATTATCTTCTATACATTCTTTAAGAATGAGACTTTAAAATACACTGCTTTAATTTTCTACTTTTTATTATTATTTTTTTTTTTAAACCTGGAAATAAGCTTATGCTGATAATATAATTTTAAATGGGTAAAAATAATAAAAATAAAAAGTTCAATAACAAATGCACTAGTGGGCTTTTGGGACCTGTATGTTCTTCTACAATGCACTGCATCTACAGCCATCTTCATAACTTGCTGGTTTTGTTCTGGATTTGATTTCTGCTTCATCAGTGAGCATATTTAGTACTGCAGTCATAAATGCTCCGTGCAATTGAGCTTGGAGAAATTTTTGCCAAATCTCATTAAGACTAGACTGCAATTGCAGTCTGTGCACATTATAACAGTCTCTCCTCTGTTATGGTCATCATGCTGCTTTTCCGCCATTAATAGTTGTCACATTGACTTTGCTGAAGACCTGTTTACGGCCTATATATTTTATATGCATAAATCCATCATATTTATCAATGTTTCTGAGGGTAAAAGCTTATTTTAGAGACATCATAAAAAGAAATGTTTACAAGGAATATGAAGCACATATTATTCAGCTGTGCTAATTAATCCATCTCCGATGAATCTGTACCATCTTGACTTAAAAAGCTCAGTGCTTCTTTCCGAGACAGGAGGTGGGAGAGTGGGGTGACGATGGTTTCTGGGAAAGTGAATCCTCTGCACTGATGCAGAGGCCGATTTGCCTGCCGAAGTCTTGGAAAAACCTTGATGAAAGAGAGAGAGACCATTTCCATTTCAAAGAGCCTCTTGTAATTTCTCGGCGCTCATGGCTAATTGGCAGCTTTACAGGGATGGGAAAAAGACCCGCCGCTCTAACAGGCTCTATAATGGCTGCCGTAATTGTAAGCACAAACATCGTGAGGAACTGGCACTGCGATAGGGCCAAGAGCGTCTGTGTAATGTGTCACACGAAAAGGTGGATCTGTTTGTCCCATTAAAGGACTCAAAGAATGAGAGCTAAACAGAGCACAAAAAGACAGTGTCGCCTTGCACCTTATTAATTAATCGAGCCCATCTCTTTCTATTTACAAGCGCCTTTTGTAGCATAGCAAAGCTGCCACATGTAGTGAGAACTCTGCTGTCCACTCTTTGGCAACTGAAAGTGTTTGTTGCTTCTGTGAATCTTTCTAGCCGCGCTCCACTTTTTCATCTCTGCCATCCGGGAAGGAGGAGGAGGGAGTTGTGTATCAGGAGAATGTGCTCCCCCAGAGACGCCCCCACCCACAGGGAGCTCCGCACACGTGCTCCACCCCCCGCCCATCCCCGTCATGTGACCTCCAGCATCACTCTTACCAACGTCATGAAGACCCACAGGTATCTCTTGATCGCACAGACACGTACGCCCCTTCTGCACAAACACCCTCACACGGTCACTTCATGTGTTACAAACACCATAACTGCTTTACTGGTCACCTGGGGTTTCACGAATTAAAGCCAGACCTGTTAATGTGTAGCAAATGTGGTGCCTTGCATGATTTTTATGATGTGCTTTACACCTCTCAACACACCCCACACATAATTGTGTTTGTAATGTGCGCCGGTGACAAAGAAGGGGTAAACAATAGAGTCCCTGCAGGGCTTTGTTAATCTCCAGCTATTATCATCTTGTCCCTCTCTGTCACTAGAGGCAGCAGGAGAGACTTTGTTTCCCTGACTCTTTGGAGGACAACACCCATGCAAAGTCATGTCGGTAAGAAAGTGTTTTCCTATGCAGACTTCATTGAATTTGATAGATAAGCTTGTTGATTTATTATGGTAGGCATTATCTATTTTCTTGTGCTAAATTGCAACCTAATTGCAGACTAATTGTGAATTTTATATTATATTTTTTTTTGCGCTGGAAAAAGTTATTAGAAATGTAGTAGCATTCAAAAGATTTTTTAAAATAATTATTAACTTTATTCAACAACGGTGCATTAAATTGATTGGATGTGACCGCAAAGACATTTATAATGTTACAAAAGATTTATTTTTCAAATAAATGGTGTCCTTTTGAGCTTTCTATTCATAAAACAATATTTTTCCATACAAGTACTATTTTTATCATTTATAATAATCAGAAATGTTTTTTTTTTTTTGAGCAGCAAATCAACATATTAGAATGATTTCTGAAGGATCATGTGACACTGAAGGCTGAATATTCAGCAATTGCATCAGAGAAATAAAAATTCTATTTTTATATTTAAATAAAAAAAAGTGTTATTTTAAATTGTAATATCACAATATTACTGTTTTTACTGTATTTTTTTTATTCAAACAAAAAGTCTCGGTGAGCATAATATACTTTAAAAGACACTGTAAAATCTTAACACCAAACTTTTGAAGCAGAACACACATTTTGAAACTTAAAAAAAAAAAAAATTCTCTCTGTACACCGAAAATGTATGGGGTTCAGTGTTATTTTGTACAAAATGTTAATGATATACCCAAGATTCTTACCCTTGATTTGGGCAGTGTCCAAAGAAGGCACATTTAAGGTTTATTGGATGGCAAAAATGCAATGAGAATCATTTGACAAAGTGAAGGCATATGCTTCCCTGACCAATGAGGCCAATTTTGTCTGAGAAATCAATTTAAATGGACTAAAAAGTGAAGCAAGGACACCGATATTAGTTTTGACTTTAAATCTTGCTTAAAGTTATTTACACATTACTGTGAGTGAATACTGTTAACAGTACAGTTTCTTTAAGGTCAGCCTTGGCTCGTAGAAATGTTTTAATGCAGTTCTACCTCACCAATGCATACCAAACTTGTCCTAGCTCAGATCCTAATTAAACACACTTGAACCAGCTAACAGATTTTTGCCAACTGCTACCATAGAAGAGACTTGTAAGCAATCTGTTACTTTGGGGAAAAATGGCCTTTTATCATGATGTATTTCTGTTTCCAGTGACCTATGTGGACCAGAGGCTTCTGCTAGCAGCTTAAGGCACATTGGCACCTGGCTTTTGGGGCCCCTGAGGTTTTTCAATGTACGAAAGGCCTCAACACCACTGCTTGTTCTCCTATTTGCCCTTCTGCTTGCTGTGGTCACCTGGCCCCTCATCTTGCTCCACGATACATCGTGCCATCGGTCCAATACCCTGACCCGCTCATTTCACCTGGCCCTACGTTACAAAGGACCCCCTCCCACTTGAGGAAGCAAGCAGTAATGCCAAACAGTTTAGTAAGCACACATGGAATTGTTTTCAAGGTTTCTCGTAACATTTCTATGTAAGCATGTGTCACCTAATATAACAAGTGCCCTTAATTCTACTCTGACACCAACTTTTCCACAATATCAGAGTGAATCGTGTAAAACTGAAATTATTTAACAGCTCTGGAAGCATCTATATTTAAAACTGCCTTGTTGAGCACGCTTACTTGAATTTTTCACTGACAGATTAAGCGTTTTTTGGCAACCAAGTATTTTTAGGTTTGTTAAAAAATTAAAAAGCAGATTGTTTTTGAATGAAGTGTGTGTGTGCATGCTGGCTTAAAGAATTTGTTTGATTGTTTGTCTAAAAAAAAAAATGGCTGAAAATTTTGTAGAGTTAAAGTCAATTTTGTACTGAGAGAGAATACATACAAACATTTCATACTGCGTAGCAATATGTAATATTTGATTAAGAACCACTGGGTTGTACACCGTAATCACTTTAACTTTTTTTTTTTTTTTTTAATAAAGGACATTCTGCACTGTATTTATTAGATCGTATCAGTCCAGGGAAGAAGACCCAAGTGAATTTTAAATCAAATCCTTGTGTTCATCAAGGAATGGTTTTGCACTGTTATCCACTTGTAAAATAAAAGAGATTAGTGAAAACAAGTGGCTGGCTGTGGATTGTGATATTGGAATGCATGTGGATTGACACGCCGTGTGATTCTCATTGGGGGGAAGTGTCTTTCTCTGTGTATCTGGCTTGCTGGACATCCTGAAAGAGGT
This sequence comes from Carassius carassius, assembly GCF_963082965.1. NCBI lineage: Eukaryota > Metazoa > Chordata > Actinopteri > Cypriniformes > Cyprinidae > Carassius > Carassius carassius. Next base: position 9,027,350 of record NC_081795.1, on the reverse strand, counting down.
TTTTGTGCTCCTGCCAGAGACGAACACTCAAAAAGATTATGAAAGAATGTTTCAAATTCAATTAGCACACAAATGATCTTCACTGGAAATGTACGCAGATGGCTTTTCAACCTCATCTTGATCCATTTAGAGCCCTTGGGAGTTGAACTATAGTGAACACTGCACAAAATGAAGTGTTGTGTGCATGGGTAAGCAAGCCTGCCTTGGTTTGATGAGTTTATATACTTGGCAAAAACAGAGCCTCAAATTGAACCATATACCTCTGCAAGCCTAGAGCCTATAAACTGAAAGCAAATAAATTCTGGTATCCACCTGAGGAGGACATGAAAAAACAGGGAGGATTTCTGTGGCAATAAAACCTTAAGAGGAAATACACTTTTCTGAACTTTGCCTGAAGGTGCTAAAGGTCAATGCTGCTGTTAACTTATCCGGGCTGCATAACTTGAAACCAAGTTATTAGTGTAAATGCATTACTTTGGCTTCTAACTCACTCTTGAGGTTGCTGTCCTTTAAATGTGGAATTACAAGTTGACGACAGATGTGTATCAGAAAATGGCATAAAATGTGAGTTGGGACAATCTGACTGTGAGCATCAGGCAGCATCACTAACTCAGTTTTGCGATGGTTACTTAGAATTAATATGATGCCATTGACTACAACAGGCCTTGCTTATGTCAGGGGAATTGCCACGCTTGAGAACAGAAAGAGCATTTTGTTTGTGTACCATTCAGCTGAAATGTCGACGAAAACCCAGCAATTTGTGTTCCATTGCTTTTCATAATGTTAATAACACCTTATCACATAATTATATACTGTAAAGTATATCAGACAAAAAATATAATATATTATTAAAAATATTATGTGGTATGATAAAGTAGTGAGCATATAAAATTACAATAATTACATTTTTTAAATGTATTAAAAAGCTTGTTCATATAAACACAATGATTAGCTGTTGTTTTCAGATTCCATTTCTGTGTCCTGTCAACCCAAGTGGGCAAAGGTACTCAAGTACCTTAATGAAATAGCATTGAGCTAATCGACAGGCTTGGGCACCATTGGATGGGACCTTGACTCCCAGAACCCCCCTCCCACACAGCAGGGCTCGGTCACAACAACACCAGTGATTGAGACTGACAGGCTGTGCGCTAATAAAGAGATTACATCGAAATCCCTCTGAAGCCAACACTTCAGGACAGCATTCATTTGGATATCTAGAACAGCTGCACCTCAAAGGTTGTCCATGTGTAAAGTTAACATTACGTTTAGGCCATAAGGGACACATTAACCAATCAGCATTATACTATAAAAGGTCACCAAACAGTGCAGCTTGTCTTAGCTGTCTACCGGGGCAGTGAGATGAAAGATTTCAACTTGCTTAATCGACAAATGCTCCTCAAATGAATGGCTGTCAGGCGCAAAAATCGCTTGTTACCCTCAAATAATCACAAATTTAAAGGAACACTCCACTTCAAAAAAGGGCTAATTTTCCAACTCCCTTAGAGTTAAACAGTGGAGTTGAACCTTTTTCGAATCCATTCAGCCGATCTCCGGGTCTGGCGGTAGCATTTTTAGCTTAGCTTAGCATAGATCATTGAATTTGATTAGACCGTTAGCATCTCGCTCAAAAATGACCAAGGAGTTTGATATTTTTCCTATTTAAAACTTGACTCTTCTGTAGCATTGTGTACTGAGGATTTGAAAATGGTAAAATTCAACTGTTTAACTCTACGGGAGTTGGAAAATGAGCCTATTTCCAAAAAAGTGGAGTGTTCCTTTAAAGAGTTGGTTCACACAAAAATGGAAATTATGTCATAATTTACTCACCCTCATACTGATTCAAATTTGAATGACTTGCTATTCTCTGATGTTTTGAAGAATGCTAATACCAAGAAAGTCAACAGGGTCCAAAACAGCCATTTTCTCTTTTGTTTTAACACTGGTTTTCCTCCAAAGAGGAAGTAGTATATACATGAAGGTGAATTAAATCATGACCAAATGTTTATTTTGGTCTTAATTATACCTTTAAAGTCATGTTGAAACTGAAGTAACGACAAATTTCTTCCATAATGTTACATACATTGGAGTGCATCAGAGTGTAATGGATCATTGAAAAATGAAAAAAATAAAGATAGGGCGGGTTGCTGATTGGATGTTGAGATTTGGTCTAAGACAGCAGCGGAGGAGTTTAAGTGGATTAAATGATTGGAGTCGTGTCAACATCTAGTTTTCCCCAGAAGGTTTTTATGACATTTTGATTAAACATTTTTTTAAATGAAACACAATGCATGGATGAATTGTTCACAGCATTATTAGTGTTAACTAAATTTATACAAAATAATAATAATAAAAAGAAAACATTTTATTTCAGCTAGTTGCCAAGGCCACATTTCTCACTTTCATTAAGTTTAACTTGAAGTACTAAAATAACCAACAGTAAATAAACGAACTTGAATAAAAAAAAAAAAAGACAAAACACAAAATTACTCAAACTTTAAAATAAAAGTGAAAACAGAAAATAAAAAATCTAATTAAAAAATAAGAACAAAAGCAATAAAAGTATATTAATGATACTGAAATAAAAATGTTTCACAACAAGATCTACAACATTCAGCGTGAATTTTCATTTAATGGCAACTTCTCAGTCTCGAGCATCTCTGTCTCATATTGCTACGTCATCACCCAGACCGCAGCAGGCGTAGCATGGCCAGCTCTTGGATCAGATCAGGCCTGATGTAATCTCCCCTTACAGAAGCTGATGGATGTTTTGTGCTGGCGAGAAAATAAATAGGAATGTGGACAGCCAAAAAAAATTTAATGACACCAAAGTTCTCCTATGTACAGGTTGCAGACGAGTGAAGTATGCCATAGCAATCTATTTCACACAGCACAGCTAAAACCTAATTACACAGATTAATGTCCCATGGAAGGTGCCATTACCTAAATAGCCTCCTAAAAAAGGAGGAGACTTCGCTTCAACCTAAATATGCTGTTTAAATGCTAATTGATCCTTCAAATCTAGATTTGAATTTGTACGTCTTGACTTTCTCCGGTCTGCTGCTGTAGTAAGATTTTGTGCAGCCTTTAATTCCCCCTCTGCAGGCACTTCTCTTGACAATGACAGTAACCCTGGATAAGTCTCCACCCTGTCTTTTCCGGTGTGAAATATTTAACCAGGGCTTCCATTAGCATAGCAAAAGGCCAATCTTATCATTTATAACTGATTTCGTTTCCACATCTTACCTGTTTTAGTGTCCAAATGCCGGACTGATTAAACTACTTTTACTTTCCCAGCGAACCGCCAGGGACCCGGCATTGGGAGGCTAACAAAAGTTGATCGGCTCACTTCTGATCCCGGTGTTTACAGCTGCATGTGGAAGCACGTGCAGGCCATCCTGCCACGACACTGGCTTCTTAAAATAAGACCTTGATTGTGGTGGATGAGAGAGCGGGAAATGGAGTTGACAGTCAGAGCCATGAGCTTGATGCGGCCTTCGGTTGAATGTGTCAGACCAGAAGCACCCAACCCCCAGCTTCACCCGTCTGCTCACACACAAGTGTGCACTGTCACAAGGCATTAGCGTGGCAGAAATACACACAATTGCTCCTTCTACTCCAAAGCCTGGGCATTTCACAGCAGAAACATAACATTTTCCCATTCCCATGCTAGAGCCTATGTGACATCAGATGTGCATTTACAGGCTTGGTGGCAGGTATTAGTGTGCTATTGAATGAAGAAGCTTGTGCAGATGCCATAACTGTAGGAAGAAGAGTGGGTTTTTTTGAGATTGTTATAGTTAATCGGACTCATTTGTCTGATTACAATCAAGATGTGACCTAGTTCAGACATCTCCATTTCTGTCACTGCTGCTCTCTTAGTTGCTCATGACATTGAGTTAGAAAAAAAGTCTCAAATTAATTCATTATTTATTTATTCATCACTTTGTATCACAATTTATTTATAGTTGCCTTTCATACAAAGCATTTTAAAATTGTATTTATCTATCTATCTATAAAGTTGCATATACAGTGGTAATTCAATGTAATTAACATGATAAAGAGAAATAAAGCTATGAAATTAAAAAATAACTTTAAATAAGTATAGCACATGCATAGGTAAACATGTTTCTGTAGTTTTTTTTCATTTCATTTTATATATTGATTATATTTTTATGTATTGTATTGTGTATATATATATATTATTTTTTACATATCATGACCTCTAAGAGGCAGCCTATAACTGCCAAGTGATCTATCATCTCTGAAGTGCAGTGAAAGGTTATACAATACCTCTGTTCATCACTCATGTGCACACATAGACAACAATAACAGTTACTTATTTTCCTGTAAAAATAATCCCGTTAACCTGCTATTTATAGGTTGCTCCTTTAAACTGACCAATCCCTTATGCTCCTCCCATTGGCTTGAATAAGGATGATTTTACTATGATTCTTGGCAGCTTGATAATGCTTCAGCGTCGTTCAGTTGCTGCATGAACCAGACTGAGACTGAATGTCTGACTTGATGATGCCTCCAGACAGATGTGGCATCCTCCATGAGGAAATGAAAGCTCAATGAAGGAGCACAGAATTCTCTTGCAGATGCTCTATGGTATGAAATATTTATCACAGAGTGATGCATTTCCAGTGGAACGCACATATTTTTCTGGCCTTGAGGCAAATTTTGTCCAATATTGTAAACAGGCACACACAAAAACAATTTTGGCGTTGGCAAATAGTCCTAAAAATTCAATTTCATCCCCTGGCTGCTTTAGGGTCTCAAGAGCAATTTCTGCAATGCAGATACTTGTAATAATCTTTCTTATTGTCCAGTTGCATCCACCCAATATGCACACGGGCCTTTTTTCTGATTCCCCAACAATTAGCTTCAGATAACGAGGTCAGTTGTTAATATTTCTATTTGTGGAGCCTGTGCAAACGTCTTTCCATTTTGTAAGGGAGTGTGTAACAGTGAGATGTAACACCATCAGTTTAACCAATTAGAAATTTACTACAGCAGTAACATCACTATCATACCAGCCTCCTCAGGTGAGAGTATAAACAGTAGACTCTTGTTTATAAATTTCTAAATGAGCATTACATGCTTATGAATCATATACATTTGCTAAATGCAAATTGCTAAATTTTTTATAAAGGTGTTTTAACTATATTTAGAATTTTGCATTGTGTTTTAGGGTTAAATATGATAAATAAGGGTTTTATATATATATATATATATATAAATTCATTTTCTCTTTTTTTACCACAATAAATTAATGCACAAAATTTTAAATGTCCTTGTTTTTAAAAATGGTTTTACATCTCACCCTTGTAGCCTACTTAAAAAATAGAATCAAATGTAACTTTCTCTCTCTATACATATGCTTCCATTAAAAGACAAACAAAACCTTTCTATTTTTACCACAACTTTATGCGCAAAATTGTAAATATCCATGTTAAAAAAAGGTTTCACATTCCACCTTTGTATGCTTTCTAGATAGCCTACATAAAAATAAAAATAGAAGCAAATCTCTCTATAGCATCTATATGTATATCTCACCATTTTTTTTGTTTTTATTATATTCTTACTTTGTTTACAACGACAGCCTTATGCATAAAGTTTTCAATTTAGGTTTTACATATTGTACATTCTCTGTACTTGACATTAATTTGCACAGTTTATGGATTCGTTGTTGCCTTCTAAAAAGATAAATCAGAGTTAAGCATTCATAGCAAAAGCAGTGCGTTAAAGACGTTGACACTAAACATTACAACACTCTCTCGGTCTCGCGACCCTTCGATCTGTTGCCCTGCGTCACTGAGGCGCACAAACAATCTGCGGACCTGCCGCAGCCAATCTGAGGGGTCGTGATGCAACATCACCACATTTCACGCAAATCAGAGGAAGTGGCTGACATTAAAGTTACCGTCTCAACCCCGTACAGTAACCCTCTTAGTGTTGAGGGCGGGTGTATGTGTGCGTGTGTGTGGTGGCAGGGTGGGGGTGGTCTCCCTGGTTGCTAAGGGCAACAGGGTGAGATAGATGGAGCCGCAGCTTCGTGTCTTTTAATACCAGCGCTCGACCCTCAACGTCCCCGCGCGCGCAATTTTACACACACACACACACACACACACACACACTCTCTCTCTCTCCCTCTCTCTCTCCTTCATACACACACTGATCTCTCTTCAGTCAAGGCATGAGTATGCGAGCAGGGATTTAGTTTGTGTCTTTTTCCAGTCTACAGCAGATTATTACCTTTCCTCCAGCACGCGGGACGGATTTACACACGAGGAACAAGGTTAGCAGACTCTTTTCTTAGTTATAATGTTTTTGTTGTATTATTTTGAGTATTTCTGTCGTGCAGAAATTCATTTTGTATCCTAGATCTAATTATCCATATTTTTGTGTCAAAATACATACGTGTTGTTTTGCACGCTTCGCCTGTGTAATTAATTTAATGGATATTATAAGTGCAGATATTTATTTGGAAAGGACAATTGGCGCGCAATGACTGCGCCCTGGAATTGAATTCGTAGGCATAGTGAAATTGAGTATTTGGTTCAGTGAATCCTTTTGCTTTGTGTTTGTTTTTGAATAAGGACATCTGCTTCACTATTGCGTGTTTGCTCAAGCAACTGTTCCGAGTTCATTCATTCATGCGATCAAGTTCGCCAAACGTGCCAGACTGTCCTCCCGCATATTATTATCAGACGCACTCAAGTGTGAATTTGCTCCCAGTTGCACCCAGTCTGTGGTATGGACTATGTATCAATGAAAAACCTTTTTACAAAGCAAAAGCACGTATTTCGCTGAATTGGATCCTAACGAGATTTCGAGAATAAAACGAGCATGACTTTACCACAATAGACACGGAATGCGCGCGCGCTTGTGCGTGTGACGCGCGGGTTGTTGTTGTTTTCCCGCTGCATGATGATTTCATTATTCTCACATCACACATTTACACGTGACAGACATGTTATTGGTAACTGGACGCTTCGTGAATCTTAATATTTTTTATTAGACTACTGACAAACTATTTTGAGGTTCTATAAATTGGTGATCCGAGTCAAGTGGCATGAATGAGCATTGTTCAGGGTTGTTTTCCAGACACAACAGGAGTAGGATGTGTCTTTGGGTCTTTTCGACAATTTTTTGGCAAATAACATAGTACTCGTGCAGCGCCGTCAATTAAAACAACTTGGGTGATGTTGATATCAACAAATTTTTACAAAATGGAGGAGATGGTTAGGGAGGCATTAGCAATGCAAATGAGATTTTGAAGAGCACTGGCACCTGCAGTCTGAAGCATTTGCATTGGCTTTTCCCTCGTTTCTCGTTAGATTTATGTTCTACGTCTGCAAGGAAGGTTTGAGCCTACATTTAGGGGTTTATCGAGGAAGCTTCTCCAAGTCTCTTCTACTGCCTTTGCATAACAAAGGGCAAGGTTTTTGTCCATGAGAAGAGGGGACAAATCCGTCAAGCCTCAATTGTCCCAGTGTCAGTCAGATGGGCAAGCAGGGTCTTGTGCCCCATCTGTAAACAGATTCAGTCACGGCGAAATCCAATTAAGCCATGTTCTTTCCATCAGGCTTTTTACAAAGCAAAGAATATTGCTTCTGTTTTTTTATGTTACTGTACTCATTTTACGGTGCATACAGTCATAAGGTTCCTTGAATAAATCAATTATGTTACTATGTCACATGTGGTTTCACCTCTAGCATCTCAGACAGAATACAACATAAAATAATTTCAAATACGCAAGCGGGTCAATTCAGAGGAAGCATTAAATTGCTTTAAGCATCAGGAAAGCTTGACGAAAGATCTTTTATTTTTTTATCACAAAAGAATCCTTTGTAGAATTAAAAAAACAGCCCCATTAAATGATAAGAGTTGACCTAGGGTGAAGAGTTTAGAGGTTTATAATAAGATCTTTCATCGTCATATGAGCAACAGTGTGTTGACTTTTTTGTGTGTGTTTGCCATTGCATTTATGCAATGAGATAAACTAAATGTCAACAGAAGATGTGTATTTAGCTCAATATCTAAATAACACATTTCCCATTTTAAGTACAACAAATACTCCTCAAATGGCCTAAATGGTAAAACAAATAACTGATCATGTGTATACTGGTGACTCCAAGGTGACTGAAGGCACTTAAAGGCAGCATGATGTTGTCTAGTATTCTTTATTTTTACAATTTCTACAGTAGTACAGCTAAGATACAAAACAAGTTTCAAGCATTGTAAAAATAAAGAAAGAAAAAAAGAAATAATAATAATAATTCTGATATGCTGATTGATATACATGCAGTCAATTTAAAACTGATTGTTGTCTTTTCTCCTTCTAGCTTTGAGTTCCATATACTCCATACGGAATATGATGCAGAATTGCCCATTTCTTATGGAAAGAAGTTGGATAGGAACACTCACAGATTTGCTGGCTGATCATCAATGAATTTAGTTCCATAAAGAACTTAAGGAAATAAGTATTTTTCAGCTAAGAAGACCTGATTGTTGGAGTTTTTATTTTCAATATGGCGGCAACAGAGGCTAATGCAGAGCCTGTCCAAGCAGACATGGTTGAGAACAAGGCCGAGGTAGAAACCACAAATCCAGCCCCGGCTTCAACAGAGGAAGCCCCAGCTTCAACAGAGGAAACACAGCCTACTACTGAGGCACCGCCAAGCACAGAGCAACCAGCTGATAACAAATCTAAGCCAGCCTCTGAGAAAATATGGGACTCTTTTTTAAATAAAAGTGGGCTTGGAAAAGTAATGGGAGGGAAGAAAAAGAAGGAGCAGCAGACAGGATCTGAGGATACTACTGGCGAGGATCAGGATAAGGTCTCCAGCCAGAATGATCAAGGAGATACTGCAGGCCCTAAAGACCAGGAAACTAGTCGGCCAGCAGAAGCTGGCGAGGCTGCAGCCGATGGGCAGACTATTGAAAAGGCACCAGAAAATGAGGAGGCTTCCCAAGAGCAAAAGGCATCTGGTGCCAAGCCAAAGCAAGGAGAGAAGTCTAGTGTTAGGGACTTCATCCGCAAGCCTGTTGCTAAAATTTTCTCACACAAAAGCACAGACAAAAAGGATGGTACAGGGGCACTTCAAAAACATGGCAAGGTTTGGTCAAAATCACTAGACAGGCTGGAGGACGCTGATGCCAGCACAAATGTGGCAGACCAAGCAGAGGAGCCTCCGACTGCAGATGAGCAAGACAAGTCTAACCCCCAAACAACGAAAAACATGAAACGCTGGCACTCTTTTAAGAAACTCATGGCTCAAAAAAGTCACAAGAAAAGCACAGATGAGTCCAAGGATGCTGAGGATGCAGATGGAGCAGGAGACAGTGGGACACTGGATTCCACTACAAAGTCAGAGCACTCTGTGCAAAAAAGGTGGAAACTAAAGAGGTCTTGGACATTCCAAGGACTGAAGAGAGATTCATCAGTTGTTGGAATCCACAAACCAAAGGACAAAGACTCTTCAGATATAAAAGATGAAAACGCCCCAGAGGTTGAACAGGGTACTGAAGATGTAAAGGTAGCCAGTGACACAGAAACACAGGAGAAGATTAATGCTGAGGGTGAGGAGGAGAAAGGAGCGACTGCTACTACACAGCATGCAAAATCTGTGGACCAGCATGCAAATGAGATCTGGACCTCTTTCAAAAAACGAGTTATTCCCAAATCAAAGAGGGCAACTGACACTGGTGGAGTAGAGGAAGAAACAGCGGGTGACCAAGAGCAGACTGATGAACCACAGGCGGGTAAAGACTCAGGCAAGACAGCCAAGGCAAAAAGGACACACTTCAACCGTGCTGTGTCACTAAAGAACTTCATACTGCGAAAGGGGAAGAGTACCAGCGTGGACATGGGAGAGGATACAGCAGCCCAGAAAGATGGAGATGGTACTTGTGAGAGTGAGGTTAAAGACGGGGATGGCCTTGATGCAGCTGGGGCAACTGATGTCCCACAGACTGGATCAGAGGAGCAAACTGTGGCTCAGAGTGAGAGCAATAGTGAAGCTCAGGTGGCAGGCGAACACAAGAGTTCTGATGGAGATGAGAGGTCCCACACTAGTGCACCATCTGGTCAGCCATCAGACAAGTCTCACATAGCAGATCCAGCACCAGAGGGTGGAGGCCAGACAGAGCCAAAAGCCAATGGTGAGAATGGATGCTCGGATGCTACGTCAGAGGACACCGCAGCACACAATCATGAAGCAACAACCCAGAATGATGTGAAGGATGAGGAGACCAACCAGGAGAGTATAGACTCTAGTGACAAAACTTGTCCGAAGGATGGGAAGATCCTCAGTCAAGATGGGAAGTGTGATACTGTCAATGCAGTTGCCCAAAGCGGTGAGTGTGAAGCTCCAATTGACTTGAGAGATCTACAGCAAAATGGACATTACAAAGCAGAGTCTAAATTAGGAGTAGGTACTAGTGTTGAGGTAGAGACTGGGGGGGATGGGGCCCCTCAGTGTGGAGGGTTCCTTTCTGGGTCAGCGAAGACCAATACAAATGAACAAGAGGAGGCCTTGAAGAGGATGTTCTATGAGGTTGCAGCTTCCATCGTTCGTGCAGTTGTATCCTCAGCCACTGAACAGTTAGCCAAGGAGAAGGACGTTTTGGACAGTAGTTTCCAGCCTGAAAACAATAGAAGTTACACAGATATTGATGCCAGTTACTGTCATAGAGAAGTTACTTTAAATCAAGGATCTCTGTATTGATCCTTGGTGATCCTGAGCACCTTCATCTGTGTTTGTGGGTACATGTTCTGGTGTTGTGGACACGTCAAAAAGATATTGCTATACTCCATCACCCCTTAAAAAGTTGTGAATTTTAGGGTCAGTGAATTCAAAGGAAGTTACAGGTGCTGTAATTGAGCTGTTGTAAAGTTATCCAAAGTAGCAATTTATGTATTTTCAGAAAGTATTCTCTACACGTAATTTATCCAATTAAAGATTACTGCATGTTAATGTCGAATCACTAATAATCAAGTGTTTTTGAGGAAGAGGTTTTTCACAATACTGTCACACACAGTTGTGTAGTGTTTGCCGTTCTGTATTATAAAGTTAAAAATGTATTTTTGGTGAAAGTAAATGAACCTGTTCTCTGTTACAAAAATGAGTCTATAATTAATGAAAAATTTAAATGTAGAAATATATTGTACTATATTCTGAAATCTCTTCTGTTATCATTTACCAGAAAAAAAGGCGGGAAACGTGTGACGCCACACAAAGAGGATTAGATCTGCATGGGATTCGTTCAGCGAGGAGCTTTGCCCCCCCTCCCCCAAAATATGGAGTAATCACATGTTTACGCCACGATTCACCATGGTGAGAGATGCAATCCACATAGTTAAAAAAAAATCTTGAAAAGCAATAATTCAGAATCATCAATCAGTGCAGTTCTTGCTACCATTCCGTAATTGTAAATGTTTTGCCTGTCTACTAGTGAGATTTTATATTGTCATAAACAACATTCCTTTGAAATGTTAATCTCAGTGATCACAAAGTACCGTGATCATAAAGACTGTTAGATTTATATTAATTTCCATTCTGTTTGTAATTTTCCTTTGACTAGATATGTGATACAGACACATTTGAAATAACAGCCCACCAGACTGCCCCCGAATTGTGAATTCAATACAGAATGTGCTCGAATCTCTGTGTTTTTGTTTTTAGACTGTTTTCTTGTGTACATGAATAAACCACCATTAAACATTAAGCAATTCTCTGGGATTTCTTGCAGATTATGCCATCGTTGACAGATTTGAGAAAATGCTGATTAATAACAGGGTTTGGGTTTGCTATTTGGAGCAGTTATAAAATAGACTCGACTAATGCAAATCAATTGAGAAAATTTGTTTAGTTTCCTTCCAAAAATATTGCTCCACAACAGTTCATAATTTGCATCTTGGAAATGGGAACATACATTACATAAAATCCCTAATATGAATACTGTTTTATGAGAAACGTCAGTTTATATTGGATTGCATTAACTGCAATTTAATATCCTACTCCATCCTCTCAATATTTTTATTGAGCTCAGGTGGTTGACTGTGCCATCCTTGACTATCAACACAGTGTCCACTATTTACACTAAATCTCTGAAATTGTGCTATTAGCATGATAGCCACAGATTAAGAGAATGCCTAGCAACAGGTTTTGGTGCAGCATTTCCTATAGCTCACCACAGGGTCAGGGTTAATGAAGAACTGTGGAAGTATTAACAGATAATGAGCTGATTTAACAGGGACTAAACAGGACAGAGATATTGAGACTGTATTGGCAAACGGGTGAAACTGACACTCTGCATGACAGACTTTTGAATGTGGCTTTGAGAAGAAATCAATACCCATCCGGGTGGACTTTACAGACAGCAAATGTAGTCAAAGCATTAGGTCTCATCTTACATGTCAAAAGCGGTTCAATAACATTTGACCTTTTTTTGGTATTAAAAATATTTTTATTTGCATATGCTGCTAGATATACTGTGGCCAGCAGTGCAATCAAACTGGGGGGCAAAAAAGTAAAAAAAAAAGTTTTAGTGTAGAGACAAACCTGAAAATGTATTTTCCCCTTGTAATCTAACAGAACCCAAAAGGCAGGCGAGTGTCTATTAACAATGACAACAGAGCATTAAAAACTCACGTCAGATAAATTCATTGAAAGGCAATCTGCTTAATGGTGCACAGTCCAACATGACGACACTAAATGGCCACTTTTACTGAAAATACCACAAGGTCAGAAAGGTACTGTTTATATGTGAAAGCATACTGACAAATTAAAGGAAACGAGAAGAGAAAGCTTTTATCTGACATGTTTTCCCATCTTTATGTAATTAATAATAGGATAGTTGTGCAAAAGCCTCTTAGTGAAAAAGCTAAATGCACAAACTAATGTGTTTTAATCACATTTTGTCCAGTAGACATATAAACAACAGTCAAAGGCAATTTACAGTTATGTTTTAAGAAACTCTTACACCATATTATCTGAGAAAATATAAATACAAACAGGCAATTCAAAATAAAACCAAAAGTCCTTTAGTCCATTACCCTCATCGTCCCTCATATTTACAGACGCTGCATATGAAAAGCTCATATTTTGGGATAAAGCAGATTTGCATTTTCGTTCAGCTGTTATATACATTACATCTTCATAGATCTACTCCATTTTGGACATCTCAAATTTTGTGGTCATTATCTCCTGAGGGGGGACAAAGAAAGAAAAATTTTAATCATGAAGAGTCATCTTTTAAACAGTCATTTAAAAAATGCTGTGCAATACGATGAGATTCTTAAAATAAATAACCCAGTTAAATAAAAGCCTGCATGTATTGTAGTATGTAATCTCTGATCTCCTCTTTTAAGAGATTTGTCCACATTGGCTGCAGTTCAATATACGAGCACATCCAATGTTAGCTTAAGTGAGCTCTCGTTAGTCAGACAAAACCTCAGTGCTCCTTTTGTTCCAAGCAGAAGGAAAACAACTACTTTAGATGCTCAAAGGGCGCCTACTGCTGGCCAATCAGAATATGAGACACTTACCTCGTCTGAGTCTAGCAGAGGTGGCAGTGCACTGCAAAACAAAGACAAGGACATGTCAATGACACGGCAGAGATTGCTGGTAGCTTTACAGGCAAACTGATAACGTGTTTGGGTGAACAAATAATCAGTGCCATTCTGAAAAGTGCTATTAGGGCTAGTATCTTATTTACAATTCTAACCATAATTACTATACACAAGTGACTTTTATATGATCCATGGACTTACACATCAGCCATTGATGAGGGAATGTTCTCCTCAACCCATTTGAGATCTTCATCCTGGATGGGAATATGAAACAAATTTGGGTACAGGGTATTTTCTAAACGGCACGTCTAATCCTTTATAAGGCATTTTTATATATGGCAATACAGCATGCTTCTTTTCATGAAGCCATTTTTAAGCCAAGTATTGTTATGAATTACCACTTTGCTTGGTTTGGCACTTCCGTTGGTCTCTGGTTTTATTCCTCTCATTTTCACACCCTCTGTGAATTCAAGTTTAACTGATTAGAACTGGCTAAACGCAGTTTATGAAAGCACAGCAAACAAAGGCTGATAAACCAGATCTGCAAACTTGATAGGCAGCGTTCAAGTGTGCTGATGAAATGTAAACTGCATGCTTTAAAGCCGACATGAAATGAAAAACGACCCTGTTTTCTAAATGCATGTTATTAGTCTTATTGTAAACATTTCTATATGTATTTATTTTTAAAAAAAAAGTTTGTTTAGTTTGTTTAAACTCATCCCTGCAAGCCTCCACTTTTGAGTGCAACACCCACATCCAATCATATACTGATGTGTACAACCTAGTACAACCATACATTTTTTTTAATTAATTTTTTATCTTTTACAGCCGGATGCTACTTCGGTTAACTCACGACTTTAAATCAAATGCATCATATTTAGTAGAGAATGAAAGGCAGCTTGCAAAGATCCCATGTGCAGATTTTTTTCTCCACCATCTTTAAATACAGGCCACTACTTCAGTCTCACACCTGCTAATTTTTTTTAATTAAGATCCTTACCGAAGGCTTCATTCATTAGCTGCTCCTCTTCTTCCTCAACCTCATCCACCAGTGGACTGAAGGCATACCTGAAGGATTAAAAGGACAAAAATTGACAATCTTGTTTCTACTATTAACAGAGTTTACAAATGGGGCAGACACATGGCTAGAAGTGAAGCGCATCACCTCTGGTTGTTGGCTGATGGCCTCCATAAGAACATGATCACGAGCAGGATACTTGAGAATAGGAAGCGCCAGAAGGCATCATCTATCCACAGCTCTCTCCAGTCCTACAAGAGTAGTAGAAGGAAAGGTGTAGTGTCATTAAAAGTATATGAGTTTAACTAAAAAGACAGAAGACATATTTATTACATATAAAAAGAGAATGCTTACAGATTGGCACTTTGATAACTTGAAGGTCTTTGTTGTCCACACAATAAATATAACAGAAGCTGAAAGAGAAGCAGATTTTTATTATGAGAACGTGGCAGAAAAAGAAAGCAAAATAAATATACATGCATACACTTCATTTCATCATTTCAAATGTTTGGGCCAAGTAAAAATTAAAATCTCTTATGCTTCCCAAGGCTGCATTTATTTGTTCATTAACACTGTTTGTTTGTTTATAGTTCCCAGCTACCATAGCTTTATTCATGGCGAGAGAAAAAAGAAAAGAAAGAAAGAAAGATATGGACGTTTATAAGAGGTTTTTAAAATGTATCTCTGATAAAAATTCTAAAATTAAAACTAGTTTCACTTTATTGAAAATCTGTTATTAATACAGTAAAACAATAATATTGTGTAAATATTAGAATTTTAAAATAACCGTTTTCTATTTTAATGTTTAAGAATTATTATATATAATTATTTCGTTGATGGCAAAACTGAATTTTCATCAGTCATTAATCCAGTCTTCATGATCCTTTAGAAATTATTCTAATGGTTGGATTTATTTTATATTATTTATGATGAAACGCCATGTCAGCAGCAGTGCATCACTCAATCAATATCTTTTTAAAATAATGTTTACAATAATTTAAAAACAATTTCTAGTATGATGATTAGGTGTTCAAAAAGCATTTCTTATTATTATCCATATTAAAAACAGTTGTGTTGATCAATATCTTTGTGGAAACAGTGCTACATTTTTCTCAGGCTTCTCTGACGAATAGAAAGTTCAAAATAACAGTATTTATGAAGAAATATAAATCTTTTGTCTTACTGACCCCAAACATTTGAACGGTAGTGTATCATTAAGGAAAATCAGTGCTTGCAAGTTCAGTAAAATGATAGTTTGAAAAGTTGTAAACCTAAATATAGCAAGAGACGGAGATTGAATGTCCCCAATTACGGCTCACTTTCCATTAATAAATCATGTAACCCAGATGTTTGACACAGCCAAATCATAATTCTGTATGGGAGTATTAGACAGACAATAATCGTTGGCAGTTAGGCTTTTCAGTGCAGTACTGTAATCCTTCAAAGACACTTTGCACAATAAAGTAGTAGTGTGGGATTTGCTCACCGATGACAGCGAATATGAGTGTGTTGGTGAAGTGTCGGTAAAGGGACAGTTTGACCACGTTTCTCCTCAGCTGAAGGAGCTTCATCGTCTGGGCCAGGCTAATGAAGATGTGACTGAGTGTCAAGGACTATATCTGATCACTAAGGCTCAGCGACTTCCTGTTCATACGCAATGCAATGCAGACACAGCTTACTTTGCAGTAAAAAAAAAAGGGAGAGATGGTGAAACTGTAGAGAGTATTCCTGACTATGAACATGCATGAGTTTCTCCTTCAAGTATTCTCAAGCTTTGCAGAAATTTATGGAAATCGCAAAGAGAAGTAGAACAAAAAGTAGGCCCATCAACACCTCACATACGCAGGGCTACTGTTACACAACCCATTAAGAGAGAAAGAGGGACACATGCAAACAGCAATGGAGAAACGTAGGATATCCACCAGCAGAGGGTAGAGTCGAGAACAGCCAAGGGGATGGCAGCCAGCAACACCAGGTCATCTTCAGCCTGGCAGAACAATATAGAGAGAAGATAGAGAGAGCCAGAGAAAGAGAGAGAAGAGTAGCACCATGACACACACCACCATCAGACAGTCCTACATAGGGCTGGGCGATTTCCTACTTATGATATTCAGTAGCTCATTATTTATGTATTTCCCTTGAAATGGCTTGGAACTTAATTTTTCTTTTTTTTGATAATTTTTTCCCATTGTGGCAAAGCTAAATTTTCAGCAGCCATTACACCAATCTTCAGTGTCACATGATCCTTCAGAAATTATTCTTTAATTTTGAATTATTCTAGAAACATTTCTTATTATGATCAATGTAGAAAACAGTTGTGCTGCTTTTTTTTTTGTAGAAATCATGAAACGTCTTTTTTTTCAGGATTCCTTGATGAATGTAAGCAAACATTACTAGTTATTACTAAAACAACCTTTTCCTCTTTTTAAGTGAATCATTGAATCGTAATCGATGCACAGTTAAACTGATTAACAGAAATGAACAGATCTTACCATCTATTGTGCCGATACTCCTACTATGGTGCTTAATTTCATACAGCAATCAGGATCATCACAAATACATCTTAACATTTAATACAATCGCCGAGCCCTAGCTGCTCACACATTAACCACCATTCAGCCCAACAAAGGTAGATCATGCTACTAGCTTTGAGGCAAGACTTAAAATGGAGAAAGAAGATATTCCACACACTGGCACACCACCACCAATCACATGAGCCAAAGAAACCTGAGAAGAACAAAGAGAGACTCAAATCTCCATAACACGGCCTCCTAAAAGAAACTGTGCAAAGTAAACCTTAAGCACTAGCAACTGCACTACAAAAGCAAAAAAAAAAAAAAACTTTAGAATTTCAACCCCATAAGGTTTACTTTGATTTCCATCTATCTGTCCCAATCTACACCATGCAAGTCACTTCAATTACAGCAGAAAATGAATACATAGTCTTAACAGACGACTGACTTGTGAAAGGATATCCACCACACAATACAAGAGTCAATGAGGGCCATAACAATGTCACAAAGCAGCCTGCTTGAACCACCGTGCTCCTGCGAGAGAGAAACATTAAGCTTCACATGACATTAGGTGCAGCATCATCATTTGGTTAAATTAGGAGGCTTGCTACAAAGTTGGATGTGTTTTCCACCGGTCACTATTTTTCATTTTGCAGTGATAGTGTGTTCAGGCTCTTCTTACCGTGTTGACTCTCAGTACTCCTTCTATGATGGAGAAGATAAGGTAGAGCAGTCCAACCCCCACCACCCTGTGCAGCAATGCTCCTAGTCTTGGTCTGCAGAAAAAAAGTTGAGTTATTAAATGAGAAGTGTATAGAACTACGCTGAAATGTACTCTTATAGCAAATTGTTATTAAAAGTCTAAAAAGTCATTTTTCAATGTTTTCAGGATTTGATTATTTTTTTTACAATGTAGTAACACAGTGTTTAGTCACTTTTGATCAATTTAATGCATGCTTGCTTTATAAAAGTATTACTTAGACAAATCAATTTTGTTCAACTGCTTGAAAACAACTTACTTGACTATGCCATATCCAAGACTAGCAATGATGACCAGCACTCGAGCCAGGGTTCTTTTTACAGCTGAAAGTACCTCTGCAAACACCACTGCCCCTTGAACTGCACACGCAAATAATGCACTGTAATGACTACATTCACTATAGTAACCAAAGTTTTACAACACATTTACACAATCAGTCACATCAAACATAAGCCTCAGGATTTATTAATATAGACCAGATTAATATACTGTACATCAAAACAGTTTGCTTTTGTGTTAACCATAAAGCAGTTTTATTTTTACATATACTAGATTATTAGAATCATAAAAATGGCAGTCTTCAGTTTTCGTCACAATATGCATACCCTATTTTGAGTGCAGTAAATGATTTCATGTTTAAATGCCAATGCATTATGTTGTAATACACATTCAAATATCACATTACAGTTGCAGACACACAGTAGGGTCTCAATTAAAATCATTTGCGAAATGAAAAAAAAATATATATATACACAACTTTTAACAAAACATTTTTGAGTTGCGTTACCTGACTGGCCATCGTAACGGATGCTCTGGAACTCTGCATAGTAGACTGCCTTCTCAATCATGCCCAAAAAGATCACTCCTCCAATCCAGAACTGAATCCGAAGCAGGTCTCTCCAGTAACACGCAGAGAGAGCCAACCACAGCACGCCCATAAGCACATAAATGATGCACATCACCATGTAGAACTGAAGACAATGGCCATTGAAACAGACAATCAGAAGAAAAATATTATTGGAAGCTTTGTGAATGAAAGAACCATCCAAAATGCTGTCACTACTATCACATTTACAATAACATACAAAATGAAGCCTTAAATAACTACTGCAGTAAGACAATTAAAAGAAAGAAAGAAAGAAAGAAAGAAAGAACACATCTAATGTGTACTCACAATCATCAATGGCCATTCAGATGCTGAGATGTATTGATGGGAGCCGTACATCCTGACCTCCACTGTATAATATATTTTTTAAACTATTAATATTAAATATAAATGCTAATTTACTTAAACTGGTCATTAAAAAAGCCCTTTTGTTGTCAAAGCAGGTTGTTCTCATTCACAAGACATTATGCTGATAATCAAAGATCTGGCTTTTAGAGATCCACATTAGTTTATCACTACACCTCATTATTACCGTTAGTCTATAAAGTAATTAACTACCGTTAGTTATAAAGTAAGTCTAATTAGAATCTTACGTTTTATGCTTGATTTTGATTCTTTGACAGGTGGATTTGCTTCAGTTCTGATGATGAACATATAAGGGCTGTCTTCCCAGGTTTGTGCCACTGCAGTGTGTGATTTAGACTGTTTTAACTGCAACTACAAGACATGCATGTAAAAAAAGAGCCAATTTAAAAACCTTTTGTACATCCTGATTCTGTGCTTTAATACTCACTGAGGTCTTCACTGATAAAGAGTCTTTGCTTTTTGGAGTACTCGATGGGTTTGTTGCAGCAACCTGATCATGCAAACATTTGAAACGGTCATATTAAATCCTTAACAAGAAAAAATACCATATATAAATAATCAAAGCAAATCATTAATTCCTCACTTCTCATGTTGTTCTCATTAACATATAAGTTGCTCTTTTCCATTCAGTTAAAGTAAATGGTGACTATGACTGCAAAAGTTTTAAAAATGTCTGTCTGTTCCTCCATTAAAACTATCACATGGTTTAAGAAGCTTCAGAATATAGTGCAAATGTCGTAGGGACTATTTTTATTAAGTCTTTTCTGTTTGCTTTTTGGAACCTGACAGCCCCCAGTCCCAAATTATTTCACTGTTGATTTTATTTGTATAGCAGAGAGCAGCTCAGATATTCTGCTGAAGATTTATTTTTGTGTTCATCACAGGTTTAGCGGGTGAACAAATGACTTTTCATTTTGAGTGAATTCTTAAAAAAAATATTAAACCGATTATGAACCTACATCTTTTGTCTGCACTTCTGTCTTCCCTGCATCCCTCCTTCGTCTGCCTTGTGAATTTGTGGTTTCCTGAAATACAAAAGAGAGCCAACAATGTTCCCAAGGTGTCTTATAAAGCAAGTAAAATTTTGAATTATAATCATTTTTTTTAATAAACAAAAAATTTTTTTTCTGTAAAATGATTCTGGCATTGTCATTTGCCCATTTAGCAGTTTTTTTTTAATTTAGCAGAATTTCTTCCCAACTGGGTTAGGGTTAGGCAAAAATCTATGCAGGGTTAATAGTTTAATAGCAATGCATTTATGAAAGGTGTCCCTAGGCACACACTCAAAAGAACCAATGCTTGGTTAGACCAGATATTCAGATGAACCACAAGTTATGCTGCTTGTTTAAGCTTTGGCTATTTAAGTTATCAATAGAACAGACAGAATCTGTGTCACATAATCAGACCGACAGATGAAATACCAATCACAGCATTCTGTGCAGCTGAAATAGGCAACAGATTTCCTACATAGCTAACTGTCCTAGTTTCATACAACACTCCAGAGTCTCTTTCTTCTCATATAATCTTCTCAAATCAATATTTCATATAGATATATATTAAGTATTAAATTCAATTATGTACTCAACTTTGCAAAAGTGGATGACCATACACACAAGCTACCACCATTTTTTACCCTGAGAAAACCCTGGTTTATAAGCACCAGTTCAACTTACCGGATTCATTGGTGTTAGCGGTTTAGGCTGATCCAAGTTTTCTACTGCAAGCTGGGGAGTCCAATCAGAAAAGAAAGAAAACACATGGCACATCTTTTGGCATTTGTGTTATATTGTCAGACCTGTTTGACTTGACTAAACTAAAAATGACAAACTAAAACTAAATGCAAACTGTTTTGCGTTCATCAACACAGTGACATTTAACATTAATTCAACAAGTTATGCATGAGAGGGTGAAGATGGCATGTACCTTATTTCCAGGAATACTAGATTCGCAGGTTATAGGCTCATACTTGTGGTTTATGTAAAACCCATTGCTTCCTTCGCGCAGTACATTGTCATTAAAATAGAGTTCTGCTGATTCAGGCTTTTTTTAAGAAAAGAGAATGGTCACATTAAACTGCTGTTCAAATTCAAAAATAGCATTTCTTTAGGGAAAAAAAAAAACACACACTTACATCAAGACCAAACACTTCATCGTAGCAAGGAGAACTCCGCAATAACCATGCTATAGTGAAGTTTACAGAACCATAACACTCTTCACTGAGCACTGAAATATGAATACAAATAATAATTGAGTGAATTTTACAGGACTAGCACATGCTTTATTGAGCACTGAAATATATACAGCATATGAATACCAAAAAATAATAATAATCAGAGCAGCCAAAGCATGGCATTCCCTGATACACTGGATTTGAAAGATTTTGATTAAAATAATAGCTTGTAGTGTTAGAGAAGAATTTGGAGAGAAAAATTGTAATAAAAGTAAAGAGCATACTCACCTTTAATTTCAATTAAAGTATTATTGAACATTGTCTTTGGAAAATAGTAGAACTTTGGCTTCGCCCCTTCCTAAGATTCACAAAAAGAAGGATTCTTACAATTCCATGATCTGACTAGACAGCCTAAAAATGAAATACCTCATGAACATATATCACTCAAGAAATGCATTTTGTAACTTTAATAAAAAGATTAGATTGAAATCAGCTATATTAGGGCAAGGCTGTAAAGCTACTGCCTAGCTTAGCTTCAACCCTTGGGACACGTTTTCACTGTAGGCAGATTACATCATATTATTGATCCCCAATATATATATATATATATATATATATATATATATATATATATATATATATATATATATATATATATATATTCTACACATTCTTCAATTCTATAAATTCATTTATAGTAACTGTTAACTGGTGTGTGTAGAGACAATGGACTGTCATGACTCTGAAGACACAACACGAACGTCAAGATTTCACTTCGGCTGGATACTGCAGCTGGGGGAGCACTTACATTATCCACATCCAGGACCCATTTTCCCGGCTCTGAAATAGCATCCAGCGGTGGTATTAATACAAGATGAAGAATGACAACAAGCAGAACTCCTCTGAGTCTTGCCGATAGCAATGGTTCGGTCGTGACAGTCGCCATTGTTAAGGAAGCAGATCCAACTTATGCGCGAGCTACACTTCCCTGTACGAATCTACATCCTGTTCGACGTCACCTGGTGGGAGGGAAGAAAAGAACAACTACAAAAATTTAAATTCAGATGTTTTTATTTATTTGTTTATCTGTTAATATTTATTTTTATCCACTTGTTTAGGCTTAATTTATTAAGTAGATTACCACTGTGTTTTGTATTCTGGTTGAGTATACTTTTTTTGCTTTGTGTCAACTCGTCACACATAAAGCTTTTTTTTATTAGTAAACTTGCATTTATGCAGTGCTTGAAGTTGAAAAAAAAGAAGTGCCGTGAGAAAAGACTTGAACACTGAATACTTTGTTAAATGTTCGTATCTTATTCCACAATATAACTGAACAATCAGTTTAAAAATTCTGTAATTCCATACTATATTTGATGTCAAAATAAATAATAATTATACTCTTTTATTTTTTATTTAACCTTTATTTAACCAGGTTAGTCTCATTGAGATATAGAAACTATTTTCCAAGAGAGACCTGGCCAAGATAGCAGAACAAATTAGATCACACAATCACAAAACAAACACAAAAAAGGCAAAAGGACTACTCCAGTACATTTCAGTTAAATAAAAATGCCATTACTTAAAACAATTACACATGTAGATGGACTCATGTTCTTTAGATTTAACATAACGTTTAAAATCATTCAAGGAAACTAGACACTGTAGGTCATTCCAAGTTGAAGGTGCAAAAAACATGAAAGCCTTTTTGAAAAACTCTGTCCGGGCTTGAGGTACATTTAATGAGAGAATTTTCTGGGACCGTAAACCATAAGTACTCTGAGTAAAAGAAAGAAATTCGGATATGTAGCATGGGTAGCCTGCCTATGATGACCTTATAAATAAAAATATAAAGGTGAGTAAGTCAGCGATTTGACAGAGAGGGCAAATTCACTGTGGAGTAAAGTGTACAGTGATGAGTAAGGGGTCTGCAATTTGAAATAAACCTTAATGCTCCATGAAACACAGCATCAAACATCTGAAGGCACTTTGATAGGGCATTCATATACAACAGATCTCCATATTCAATCATTGAGAGAAATGTAGCCTTGACTAACCTTTTTCTGGCAGAATAAGTAAAACAAGATTTGTTCCTAAAGAAAAAACCTAGCTTCAATTTCAACTTTTTTACAAAATTTTGTATATGAAGCTTAAAAGAAAGGTGATCATCAATTAAAAATCCTAAATATTTATAAGATGAAACTACCTAAATTGTTTTACCCTGATAAGTAACAATATTCAGGTCTAACTCATTTTTCCTTGAGTTTGAAAAGACCATTACTTTGGTCTTCTCTGCATTAAGCACAAGCTTTAAATGACAAAGGTGTGCTTGCACTCTATCGAAAGCAGTTTGCAAGTATTCATAGGCCTTCCTAATGGTAGCAGCACAACAATAAATAACTGTATCATCTGCATAAAAATGGAAAGATGCATGTTGGACATTTTCCCCAAGACAGTTTATATAAATAGTAAATAAAAGTGGCCCAAGAATGGAGCCCTGCGGGACCCCTTTACAGATAGATGCATATTTTGATGTGAGGCCATCAACTTGTGTAGCTTGAGTCCTATCAGCGAGGTAGTTGATAAACCAGCCCACAGAGTGCTGAGACATACTGTACCTATACTGATCAGTCTCTGAACGAGTATACTATGGTCAACCGTGTCAAATGCTTTGGACAAATCAATGAACATAGACACACAGTGTTTCTTATCATCAAGCGCTTTGACTATATCATTAATTACTTTTATAGCCACAGTGGTAGTGCTGTGTTTTTTCCTAAAACCAGATTGATGCTTAGATAAAACTGATTGAGCATTTAAATACTCTTTCACTTGTTCACCAACCAACGATTCCAACACTTTAGCCAAAGCTGAAAGTTTGGAGATGGGTCTGTAATTATTTGGCAAGGTAGGGTCACCTCCTTTCAAAAGTGGTAAAACATAAGCAGACTTCCATACCTTGGCAATTTTGTTTGTGACCATGAAAGATTAAAAAGATCAGAAGTCAGAGGTTCAGCTAGTATATCTGCAGCCAATTTCAAAAAGAAAGGTTGTAAGTGATCGGGGCCCGCAGGTTTTTGAGGATTCAATTGTTTCAGGGCTTTATGAACATCAGCAACAGAGAAGGAGCTAAAACTGAAAGTTTTGTCGGCAGTAATAAAGGTGTCATTTAAAGACTCTGACACTATGGGGGCAACAGAATTAAACAAAAATCCAGATGATATGAAATGCTCATTAAAACAATTTAACATTTCTACTTTGTCAGATATAGATACACCATTCTTAACTAGAGACAAAGGAAAGCTTGTTGGATTAGTTGATGAAGATAATGACTTAATAGTTTTCCAGAATTTTTTGGGGTTATTTAGATTCTCTGTAGTTTCAGATAAATAAAATTCAGCTTTAGCTTTTCTGAAAAGTGAAGTGAAACTGTTTTGCAACCGTCTGAACACAACCCAGTCAGCATCAGTATCCGTACTCCTTGCTTATGCCCAGGCTACATTTCTTTCGTGGAGCAAATTAGAAATCTCAGGAGTAAACCAGGGATTGTCCCGACCCTTAATTCTAAATTTACGAATAGGTGCATGTCTGTTCAGAATATCAAGGAAACTGTTTTGAAAAAACGTCAGGGCTAATTCCACATCATCAATCAAGGCAATTCTATTCCAGTCAAAATAAAATAAATCATATAAAAAAACCCTGATCAACAAACATTTTCATATTTCGCCTTTCAACAATACGAGGTGCAGACTTGGGCACCTTAGTATCTCTGACAGCAGCAATTACACAGTGATCACTCACATCATTAGCAAAAATACCTATTACAGAGTACTTAAAAGGGACATTGGTCAGGATTAAATCAATGAGTGATGATTTCTCCGGTCATTAAGGATTTGGCCGAGTAGGAGTGTTAATTGATTGAGTCAAATTTAAACTGTCACACTGCTCTTTAAAAGCATCCGATATTGGCCTTAGTCCCAGTTCAGATCACCAACAACAATAGTGTCATTACAAATAACTTGACTTAACAAATTTGATAATGTAGATGAAGAGTCATTTGATGCAGACGGAGTTCTATAACAACCAACCAACCTAATTCGGTGGTCTTTTGAGACTTCAAGGTCCAAGGCCAAAAACTCAAATTGTTTACACACCGATTTAGAGAGCACCAAACTAGAATTAAATTTGCATTTGATATAAATAGCAACACCTCCCCCTCTTTTTGGTCGATCTGAACGATACACATTATAACCATCGATGCCAATATCTTTATCAAGGACAGATTTAGTCAGCCAGGTTTCAGATAAAAAAACAATGTCAGCATCAGTTGACTTGACCCATAAATTGACCATATCCAGTTTGGACATTAAACTCCGAACATTGAGATGAATAATACCCAGGCCAGACCTTGATTTAAAATCTTCAGGTGTATCACATATCGTAAGGCTATCAGGACCCGGATTAGGCTGAACATTTCCAGAGATTAGTAATAAAATAATAACAAGAAGTCTGGACTTAGCTGATTTGTAGCAGAAAGTCCCAGATCTAGAATTTAATGATATACAAAAACAGGAATTGAGTCTGCAGAGACAATAAACCAATCCTTCAAAATGGAGAGGCAGTGAACGTGGAGTAGATTTTTAGCCTTATAAACAAACATAAATGACTGACTTGGCCCCTGTGGTTTAAATTAGACCGAGGAAAAGATTTCAGGCCTTGAGACTACATAAGTGAACTCCCTTTTGATGGACTCATTTTCTGACTGTAAATGGACAAATACTAATTAAATAATTATCATAAATTATATAGTAAATATTATTATAATGATATAAAATTAAAAATTGTTTCATTAAATAACAACACAAAAATCAAACAATACAAATTCCACATATGTATGTATGTATGTGTGTGTTTTGTGTGTGTGTGTGTGTGTGTGTGTGTATACAGAGTTGTTGACCTAAATGTATGTTACAACAGTTAAAAATTATTTTACTCATAAATCAAGTGCCATTTCTAAAATTCTACATACAATTTATTGAAGAACATTGAGAATGTAATACAACATTTTCTCACTAGAGGGTACTTAATACACGATAAATGAACTTTCATGTTAGTCAGCCTACAAATTGACGTCCTCACGCAAAACCTGCAGTTCAGTTCTGTTTGTGAAACTTGGCCTCGCTGGTTTTAGGACCCAGAGTTTGACAAATCAGAAGACTGGGTCTGGGTGTGGAGAGCTACTCTATCCATAAAGAACAGCCCGCCTTTGGGAAACTGCTTCTACTTTTATCTGTTTATCTGAGCAGCTGATCTTTTCTTCCTCTGTACCTTTCCACTGGACCTATTCAGCGCCTTAATCTGGTGAGTTCTCATATGAACGCAGTTTAAATACTACTATTATAAAACATTGCTCATTTCTGATGTGCGTCATGATTAAACCAAAACGGCCTACTAAACTTTAAATTTGATATTACAGTAGTTAAACCAAAACAACGGCATAAACATCATGCGTTGCAATTCATGTGTTCATATAAACTCACATAGGACTGTAGAGTGCTGACGGTCATAATGCAGGAAATGGTTAGTTTATTCAGTGCATTACTCCTTCAAGATACAAATACCATTGTACCTACACGTACATACCATAAAAAGTCTTTTAAATGAGCATTGTTGTGAGCTGATTGTCATATATGTATCTTTTACACTATATTTAGATACAGACATAAAAAAAAACTTGCATAACCTAATCATGTCTAATCATTGTGTTCAGAGTGTTTAAGATGTTTCTGGCCAACAAACTTATTAAAGGGCTCATAGATGTTGTCAGGTAAGCCTGTACTCTCACTACTGCTTGTCCAAATAAAAACATATACATTTTCAACAATTCATCAATATCTTTTTTTCCTTTTTCATGCAACACAGCAACGCCGACCAGTTTGTTCCTTCTGACCCTGTAAGTTTGCAAAAATCTTTATTTATTTATTTATTTTTCATAGTGTTGAATATGTCATTAAGCACTCTGGGAAATCCAGGAAGTCAAATAAGTTGTGCATTGATTTCTTATCTTGAAAAACTGTAATGTACTTAATTATCACTACTTCACTTTTCTGCTCTTCCAGCCTCCTCCCAAAAGACCACTTGCATATGCAAACCAGAATGAAACTGATGAAGAGAGGCAGTTTCGCAAGGTGTTCAACCAAATCGCAGGGGATGTGAGTACACAGGCCACGGACCTTTTATCTTTTCTTTCCCATGTTGTTTTTAATTTTCATTTTATTGCAGTGTCTGAATGACACTGTGATGCAGTTTAAACCGTCTGTGTTCAGTCAGGAACCTAATTCACTTTAAGGAAATTTCTATGTTCATCATTTCTCTTTTTTTGGGGGAGATTAAATTTCCACTTCTATAACCTGGGTCTTAATGTACTCTCCCGTACCTTTCCCATGATCCCTACACCTGCATACAAAGGTCTATCAATGTATCTGAGTCTGAGTACAATTTTCCAAATCAGACACTTGAATGCTTTCATCAGATGTTCTGGTTTCAAAGAAACTTCCAGAAACTGATCTTCAAACTGACATGGGTGTGGTCAAATCATGCCAAACTCGTCCAGAGGCAAAAGTATGACTGGATCTTCCTCTTTTTCACATTCCTGCCATTGTGAAATAAACTGTCCCGATGGGTTTGGTTTGTGTTTAGTCATAGAGGGGTGTGGTTGCCTGCTATACTGAAGTATTGGATTAATTAGATGCAGGAGTGCTCTTTAAAGTTAGAGAGAGCATGTTTTTCCTTTTTTTACGAGAGTGGAAAATTACTATCCACACAGTTTTAGAGAGATCATGTAAGTGTTTTTTTCTATCACACAGTGGTATGCACTATGAAATAAAACATTAATACAAAGGCCAGAATTGTACCCAACACCATTGTCTAACTCAAAATTTTAATTATTTGAAAAATTTTAACTGTATTTCTACTGTAATTATGACAGTACTTATACAAAACTCCAACACATACTGAACTGATAAATTAAACTCAATTCATTTCGCGATTCTAAAAGATTTCACATTTAGTTTCTGTATGTTTTTCAATAAAAACAACAATTACTGAGGGTATAAAAATGTTTTACATCATGTTTTGTGGGTGTCTTTTTAGCATTTTAATTATGTGTTAATTAATTTATTAAAGTAACTACAGGGACTATCTGGACAGCTAAATGACTGACAATATTCAAGAAACAAATCTCTTCCATGAGCACTCAACTGCATCCTGCAGAGAGAAAAAAAAAACATTTTTTATGCTTGCACTCTTCTGGAAAATGTTTGAACCTTTGTATTGCTTGCACTTCTCAGGTTATTGCCTCATAATGATAAATCACTTGTTGTATTCCTCATTTGTAAGCATATGCTGAATGTATAATCATAAGTCATCCCCTGTCCCTACCGTCCTGTTTTGAGAACTACTGACATAAAATGCATATTTTACATGCAAGTTCATGTTCTGTCTCTGTGTTTTAGACATTACTAGTCTCTGTCAATGATTTAAAAAATGTGATTGTTCTGACAACTTTCATTCATTTACTCTCGTCATAGGACATGGAAGTGAGCCCTGATGAATTGATGAACATCCTTAACAAGATTATTTCCAAACGTGAGTTTCTTTAACACACACACACACACATATAAATATATATATGACACAAATGGGCCATTATGTAAACGATTCTAATAAGATGATCCCTTATTTTTACCTGTAGATGGTGACCTGAAGACAGATGGTTTCAGTATTGAGTCCTGCAGAAGCATGGTGGCAGTAATGGATGTATCCTTCAATATAAAAATGTTAACTAGAAAGGGGTTGTGTAATATATTTTGTGAATAACTGCACTTACTGTACATCGTTTTAGCCTTAACTGTCTAATCTCAGAGTGACAGCACTGGAAAACTGGGATTTGAGGAATTCAAGTTTCTTTGGAATAACATCAAAAGATGGCAGGTAAAAACACGGTTAACTTTATTATTAATTCATTTATTATTACTATTTAGTTTCTGTATCTGATTTGAAGCAGGCAGAATGTTAGAGCTAACGAGCTGTAACTGATGAAAATAACCACCAGTTTTAGTCTTACGGTTAAATATTGCACTATTAACATCATAAACAGCTTTACGTTGTCAGTACTGGCAAATGGCCATGGAATAAGAGGGATAATCAATGGCTTGCCGTGCATTAAAGGATTTTAAATCTCATGTCAACGTCGTGTATTTCAAATTCTTTAATGCACGCCACATTGTTGATTATCCCTTAATTATTTAATATTATTAAAGAAATTATGTTTGGGGAGTATTTTGTCTTACAGAAGTTTGATGTACATCATGATTCATTTATTTATTTAATTGCTTTAGTAGTGAGTTTGCAACTTAGTATATTAAGCTTTCTGATGCATCCAACAGATTTCCCTTCACTGTCATAAATGTTTCTGAGTAATCTGTTTTTGTTAATACCAGGGCATTTACAAGACTTTTGATGCCGATCGCTCTGGTCTGATTGGGTCTAATGAGCTACCTGGAGCTTTCAAAGCAGCAGGTGAGGATTGTTGTCAGAACTGAAGTGGTTCACTTTGTGTTGCCATTTTTAAAAGGCATGCTGAAGTCCTCTTTGTGCTTTTTTTCAGTATTGTGGAAAAATGCTAGTATATCTACCAGTCATTATTCACAGTCAACCAGTCATTTTGGAATAGAATATAGTTTGTTGGGTCTAATGTAATTTCTCTTCCCTCCTTTAGGGTTCCCACTCAATGACCAGCTTTTCCAGTTGATCATCCGGCGATATAGTGATGAACAGGGCAACATGGATTTCGACAATTACATTGGGTGTCTTGTGCGCCTGGATGCTATGTGTCGTACGTTGACAGAGTGTTTTGCTGTTTTTAATCTTTCATCATAGGCTCAGTATTTTTTAGTTTCAGCATGAGTTGCCTTGTTAATGTTCTTGTTGTTTTAGGTGCATTCAAGACACTTGATAAAGACAACGATGGCACCGTTAAATTCGAGGTTCAAGAGGTACTGTATGTGAAGTATAATTAAAAATCACAAAGAAACAACATCTCCTAAATTTGCTCCTTTATAACATTCCTTTGTGTTTTGCTTACAGTGGTTGCAGCTGACTATGTACTCCTGAATGAAGAAGAATGTTCTTCACCATCTTGATTATGTTCTGTCAGTTCCTCTTTGTGGCCTGTCATTATCAAATGTCTCTCAGTTTTAATAACTGACATAATTATCTGTTTCATTGTTCGCTATGACAGGAGGGTCATACTGTGCCTTTACACTAGGTGGCAGCTTTGTTGCAACGCTTGTTTGCATTTTTAGAGGATGGTTTCAACTTTATGCCATATTTCCATATATTATTCCATTCCATTTGTGCCCTTTTCATTTATTCCATGACTTTTGTTTTATAATTTACAAAGGGCATTCAATCATAGATTAAAAACCAGAATACAATGGTTTTCGAATAGATAATAGCTATTAAGAACCATTCAGAGCCATATTATTTAAGAACTGAGAATATGAATCAGCTGTCGGTTTTGCTGTTATTATGGTGATGCTCAAATAAACGTTATTTGTTTTGGACTTACAAAAGCAGATCTCCTCATTACGTGCGCAAACACCGGTTGCTCTGAACAACGCATTAACCCACATCAAGAGCTGAAATAAAAATGACTGACAGTTGCAACAGCCAATTAAAATCCCCAGCGCAAGCTAATGATTACAATAACAGCCAATCGTCATCACTAAGGGGCGCGGCCTCGTAGTTACCTGTGATGAAGACAACTGGCTGCTCGCGCTGAGTAGATGATGCTGAAATCAGATCGACGAGCAAACACACAGGTGTTGAGCGCGAGTGGGTGAACAAAACGACTTGGTCTTAATTGCGCCATCCTAAGGAAAAATAAGGCTTAAGAGTGTAACTGGTGTCATACGGTAAGCTGTTTATCTTCTTCTTTTTTTTAATCGCGTTGAAAAATAAACTTTAGATATTTTTGTCACCTATCTTACTTCCAAAGTATTATCAGAGAATATGACGTCTGTTAATGCAGTTGTGTTGGGATATTATCAGGTATATTATCATCTCTCCTATAATTTATTCTGATATGATTAAGTTACTAATGTTGTTTTAAGAGAGAGCTTTATTCATTCAATATAGATGTAAAGGCAAATAAAAACATAATCATGATTTTTTTACGTGTTTTGGTTTAAGATTAATTCCACAAAAAAAAAAATATATAATATACAAACACATTTTACAATATATTATATAAATAAATAAAATATATATATAAATTAGATAAATATAAAAAGGAGTAAATCGAATGTTTCATTATTATTATTATTATTATTCAATGTTTTTACAGCTCATAATGTTAAATTTAGCTTTTACTATTTTGCTTTTGTTGTTTTACTTACAAGAACATTTAGAAAGAAAATAGTATTTTCTGCTTTGATTTAGTCTACTGTCCATTGCACTATATAAAATGCTTCATTCATTCATTCATTCATTCATTTTTCTGTATTTGGACAACGATCTCTCATCAGTGAGCAAATTAAATCCCCTCATTAAATCCATGTCAACCTGTGGTTTAAAACCTACAGGCAAATCAGTCCAGTACATTATACAGTATATGCTTAAACAGGGAATGCAATAAGATTAATAAATCTTAAACCTTTTAAAGAGACTCCTTTGATATTTTCAGGTATTAAATGTTGATGATGATCAATCAAGATTTATTCTGCCTTCCTGGTATAATGTAAATCAAATCAAAAAACAGTAAATGATTTGTAGCGTAACAATAATCAAAACATAAAAAGAAAAATGTAAAGTTTTTAAAGCCCATCATAAATTCGTGCAATAAATTTCACTTTCATGAATCTAAAAAAAGAGGTTTACCCAAAAGTATTGTTGGATTTGATTTTTTGGGGGTTCAATTGTTTCTAACCAAAAACATTTTGAAAAACAAATTTCAACTGTCTCATTAATGTTTATTAACGTACTTCATGATAAATTGCATTCTAAAATAATTATGAACCTGTGAACAACATTTACATTTGTTTTTAATTACTGACAAAACTCTTCCACTTTCCTGACACACAAGGATTATGAACTTTAATTAGTGATGCAGTAAAGGTAAAGAGTAAAGAGGCCACCATTCTTGCTATTATAGATGTTACTCATATGCTATGACATGATTTTTGCTCCACATATGATCAACCGTTTCTTACAAGCTGTACACCTGAATGATTCTATGGCGAACCAGACAATAGATAGATATAATATAATATAATTAAAATTAAATAAAATCTGGAAAGATTTGTGTGGAGTAGCATATGGGGTGATTTTATGTTCTACAGAAATATATATATATATACAGTACAGACCAAAAGTTTGTAAACATTACTATTCTTAATGTTTTTGAAAGAAGTTTCTTCTGCTCATCAAGCCTGCATTTATTTGATCAAAAATACAGAAAAAATTTAATATTGTGAAATATTATTACAAATTAAAATAATAGTTTTCAATCTGAATATACTTTAAAAAAATTATGTATTCCTGTGATGCAAAGCTGAATTTTTAGCATTATTACTCCAGCCTTCAGTGTCACATGTAACATCCAGTCTATTACATGATCATTTAGAAATCATTCTAATATTCTGATTTATTATGAGTGTTGGAAACAGTTCTGCTGTCTAATATATTTGATGAATAAAAGGTTAAAAAGAACTGCATTTATTCAAAATAAAAAACAATTTCTAATAATATATATTCTAATAATATATTTTCTTTACTATCACTTTTTATCAATTTAACACATCCTTGCTGAATAAAAGTATTGATTTTATTTAAAAAGAAAAAAGAAAAAAAAATTACTGACCCCAAATTACTGTATATTGTTATTACAAAATATTTATATTTTAAAAACATAGCTTCTTTTTTTATATTAATCAAAGTATCCTAAAAAAGTATCACATGTTCTGAAAAAATATTAAGCAGCAGAACTGTTTCCAACTTTGATAATGAATCATCATAGAAAACATTAAACATTAAAAATAGTAATGTTTTCAAACTTTTGGTCTGTACTGTATATATATATATATATATATACACACACACATATATATATATATATATACACACATATATATATATATATACATATATATATGTTTACCTTAAAATCATAAGACTATAAATAAGTTTATGAAAATTTAGTGCCCATTAGGCCATCCGAGATGTAGATGTTTGTTTCATCATCAGAACAGATTTGGAGAAATTTAGCATGACATTAATTGCTCACCAATGGATTCTGTGCAGTGAATGGGTGCCATCAGAAGGAAAGTCCGAACAGCTGATAAAATCACCACAATAATTCACAAATAATCCACACAACTCCAGTGCATCAAATAACAACTTGTCAAGCGGAAAGCTCCATGTTTGTAAAAAATAAATAAATACAGCATTAAGATGTTTTTAGCTTTCGGCTAAAATACAAACCCATAAGCCATAATATTGCTTTGGTGAGCAAGTGATGTAATGCTGAATTGATCTTAATCTGTTGAAAAAAAGAGTCATTTACCTGAGGGTGAATACCTTTTTTTTTTCATTTTTGAGTGAACTATTCCTTTAATACAACATATATTTTTATATTTTCATTTTACATCTTTGGTTCATGTTCATATTTCAAGTCATTTGCCACTGAACATGACCAAAGTATATTAAAGATGCCTCAAGGTTGTAAAATAATGCAGCCTCATTGATTTTTCAAATGCCAACTGCTGTTTTTCTTTAGTCAATAAATAAAGGTGTGCAAGACACTGTGACAACTTAAACACACCCTCTAAACAATGTAAGATGTATAATTTTCCAGCCTAATGTTCGGGATGCATGCTGATTCCGAGATGCACCTAGCAATTATTAAATGGTGGTTTTGGTTTTGCATGAGGGGGTCTGATTTTATGCAACACATCAGCTGTGCTGTTTCTTCTCCGTTGTGCCAGACCAATTATTGCTGTCAATCTGAGGCGTGCTGAGTTTATAAAGCCTTTGCTCTAAGAATAACCACATCCCTCGACCTGTCCCCCCCCTGCTGCAGTTCTCAGCTAGTATGGCTGCCGACTCCACCATGAGATCTGAAGTGGAGGAGCTGCAGAGGAGGGCCAGTCAGGTGACAGAGGAGGTATGATGCTAACAATCACCAAAGTAGCAAAGTTCAATGTTGATTTGCATTGATTTGTGTGGATCTTCAGATGGTGTGTGTTTTTCTGCCCTATTTTGATTAGGCTGCTCATTAATAGGCCTACAGTGATGACATCAAACATTTTCCATTAGGGTTACTACAGGTCTTCGTTATTTCCATGGAACATAGCAATCAGGATAATGACGCTAAACACAGTCTATATGCACCTGCATCATTATTATGATTCTCACTGTGACGAAGTGAGGTTGATCATGAATGAAGCCATTATTCATCCCCAGATTTTCCATTGGGTATTAATCAATGGATAATGTACTGTACTATCCATGCTATATATATACATAATAAATAAATCCCAATGGGGTAATCTGGACCCTGCCACAGAACACCTCTTACATGGCTGCTTACCAAGTAAAAAAGTATTTGCATCATTACATAATCATTTGTAGTTTTTTTTTTTTTTATTTCAATACAATATACAAGACAATCAGCTTAGGTAAACACTGCAACTATTTTCCAGTGAGTCCTCTGAGGTCATTTTCAATATAATTTATAACAATATATATTGCACTGGGTTTAAAATATGTTCTATAGTCACCCTTGTGTTTTGAATTTTTACCTCCTACAGTCCCTTGAGATCACTAGAAACATGAAGCTTCTGTTGGAGGAGGTGAGTGATTATGTATATTATATCTCATAATTGCAGTTACCCCATCCTGTACTGTTGAACAGTTGTTGTGGGTGATATCAAATCAGTTTGTATCTCAGTAGAAACTGCCTTGTCATCCTGGGACAGATTAAGCCTGAGACCATAATGAAAACCTGGGTCCAGATGCATAAACTTAGTCTTAGACAAACTGAAAATCATAGTACAACAAAAGCAAACATATCTCAAACATATTTCTTTTTTTTTCATTCAACTGCAAGAAAATTCATCAGTTGCCTATTAATGTGCACTCGTACTAAACTTTTTTCAATTCTTCAACAGAGTAAAGATGCAGGAATCAAGACACTTGTTATGCTGGATGAGCAGGGAGGTAATGAATTATCTTCATACATTATAGTTAGAGATAAACTGCACAGCAGCTAAACAATCAACTAATTACTTGCAAATGCATCATTAGTTGTTCATTTATCCTGCTGCATCTGTATGACAGGTAGATATTATCTTTATGCAAATGATACTGAATAAGATGTGGTAGTATAAACCGTGTGTTCTATCTTTTGTTATTTACTCGTCCTTTCCGTACGACATATATAAATAAAGCCATATATAGCACATATACAAATATGTGCCCTCTATGTGGTTTTGTGTGCATGCTTGCATATTTCCCATTTCAATTCCCCTTCCTCCTGCCTCCCATACCCTCCCCATCCCCTTCGCATGGGCAGAGCAACTGGACCGTGTAGAAGAGGGCCTGGACCAGATCAACAAGGACATGAAGGAGGCTGAGAAAAATCTCACTGACATGGCCAGGTGTTGTGGTCTGTGCATCTGGCCATGTACAAAGTAGGTCTCCTCCCTGACACCTGAGCCATGGCTGCTTGGCGATCAGTGATGTCATTTCTCTGCCCATGCCTCTGTCCCTTTGGATAACCTGCCCTGCTTTGATGTTGCTACATGATATCTTTTTTTTTGGCTGTTTTGTGAGTAGAGGTTCATGTAGTACCCCATGTGAACATTTGAAATTAACCTTAAAGTTGTGCAACTTGTGCTCACACAACAAATGCAGTGTTTAAATATGTAGATATTCATAACATCATTTTTCAGTTCATATCTGTCTGTTTCACTTGTCATTTGGAACTAGAGCTATACTGTTGATGTTTATTCGCTTATGAGCGTGTGGTGCTTTTTGCTGAGGATGCTGTTGTTGTTTCTGTTTTTTTTTTAACTTGTCTCCATACTGTAACCCCTGAAACATCCATACTCTGTGATCCCACCTTCCATCATCAAGAGCAACTTGAGCGGATTGAGGAAGGGCTGGACCAGATTAACCAAAACATGAGGGAAGCTGAGAAAAACCTCACAGATCTGGGCAAATGCTGCGCTCTGTGCTCCTGTGATAAGTATGTGATGTTTGGAGGGGCTCGGCTTCTAGTGTGCTTGCATGAAAACTTTGCATTCCTTGGATTTTTTTAAGTGTGAACTCAGGAAATCACAAGAAACTGGTTGGATGTATTGTCCTTTTTATGTTGTTGGTAGTGTGTATAAATATATATTGCTCTCTACATAAGAGATTTTGTGACAGGGACAATACCTGAGAAATTATGCACATAATATGCACCCTTGGTGGTCTTTAACATCGAACTCATGCAACTCGTGACTTAAGTCTAACTAGAGTCAGACAATCTCCAACCAAATAATATGTATTGTGATTTTTTTTGTGTGGTTCATTCAAAGCAGATGCAACACCACCTACCAGTGTCTTCAGAGTCAGCGTTGAATCCTCATCAAAATCTTTAGGCAGTTTAATTTTCAGTTTCTCAAAGTTTTAGTTATTGACAACTGGTATGACTAATCTTGTCAACTTTGTCTTTCTCATATGGCTTCTCTCAGACTAAAGGACTTTGAAGCAAGTGGGGCGTATAAGAAGGTTTGGGGTAATAATCAAGATGGGGTGGTGTCTAGTCAGCCCTCTTCTCGAGTTTTGGATGATAGAGAGAAGATGACCATGAGCGGTGGATATATTAGAAGGTGCCAGAACGTTGGCCTCTCCTCCTTAAATTGGCTCTATTCAGACTGAAAATAAATAAATAATAATAATAATAAAAAACTTCAATATTTTTTGAAGCTAGTATGCATTAGTTGATCATATGTGACAGTAAATGCATTTATGTTACAAAATAATAAATCAAATAAATGCTGTTCTTTTGAACTTTACATTCATCAAAGATTATTTTACAGTTTCCACGAAAAATATTAAGAAGCACATTTGTTTTGAACATACAGAACGAAGGTTCATGTGACCCTGAGTTCTGCTAATGGATGCTAATAATTGTCCTTTGCTATCACAGGAATGAATTACTTAAAATAAAAAAAGTTTATTTTTATTTTTGATAATATTTCATAACGGTATTTACAGTATTTTTGCTCAAATAGATGCATCCTTGGAGGGCAAATAAACATACAAAAAACAAATCTTAGCACCCCGACACTTGTGAACAGTGTATTAACAATCGTTTCTGTCTGGTAGAGTGACAAACGATGTAAAGGAGGATGAAATGGAGGAAAACTTGGCACAAGTCGGCAGTATCCTTGGCAACCTCAGAAGCATGGCACTTGACATGGGCAATGAAATCGACACTCAGAACATCCAGACTGAACGCATACAGAGCAAGGTCAGTGTTTGGAAGGGGTTCAGAAACGTCTGTTCTACAAAGAGCAGCTGAACCTTTTTATATTAACTGTTCTTTTATTCTTTTTTTTTTTTTTGCAGGCCGTGGTCAATGAATCCCGCATCAGTGAGGCCAATCAGAGAGCCACAAAGCTAATAGCTAGATAAAACCATGGGATTTTCCTTTTTGAACACGTTTACAGTCTTCTGTAGGAAAATGTGTGCACATATTGATACAAAATATTAAGTTGCTCTTATTTTAAATGACCATTTACAGAATTTGGATTATCGCCTGATATCAGTAAGTTATTATAATTATCATGTTCCAAAAACATTGTTCTTCTTCAATATGTTAAGGAAAAATAATGAATGTTAATATGTTGTTTCAAGTCTGTGCTGTAATTGTAATTTAATCATGTATTGTACAAAACAGCACTGCTATCTTTGTTTTTTAAGCCTGCAGGAGACTTTTCATGGATGAGACATCACGTGAAAACTGTGAATAGTCTAAGCCCACTTGGAGGGCAAAACAAGACAGTGATATTTAAATGGCAAATTCAGTATGATGATACAGACTTAGCACAGGCAAGCAGATGAAACCACAATATAAACGCAATGCGTGAAGTTTCACATTAAATGTTTTCCATAAAAAACCATTATAAAGAAAACACTTGACCATTTAGAACTATGCGTTCATATTGCAAGCTCATCTGCTTGCATGTATAAAGCATTCATCATCAATAAAGTGTATATTGAATTTGATCATGAAAGTGAAGTGTTTTCACATTAGACTTTTTAATCACAGTTCTTAATTGAAGAACTTAATTGAAGTACCAGGTCTTCGAGCCAGTCACGTGACTAAAAACTATGAATTCAGACAAAGCAGTGTCTGGAAGTTGTATTGGTAAATTTAATTTTGTTTTGTTTTGTCTAGTAGCTATTTTTAAAAATAAATCCAGTTTAAAATTTCAAGGGTGTGTTTTCATGATGGACAAAATGTTTTTTTTTCCTGCAATATGGGCCACTTGCTTAGGTTCTTTAAATAATCTTTCTTCTTTTATTATTTTATTTTGAGAATAAAACCAAAATGATATTTTTTCCCCCCAGTGTTATTCATTTATTTAGTTTCAAACATATGACTTTCTTCTTTGGAGCAAATTATGATTTTGGTATACTGGCAACCTCAGTTCCTATTCATTTTGATTCAGTCTTTATCTGTACAATGAAAATGAAGGTTACCCAGTGTGGGACATTCTCCCAACTAACAAAAAATAAATTCAGTACATTTTGAGTAAAAAAACAAAACAAAAAAAACATTAAGGTGAATATATGAGTTTTCATTTTTGGGGTGAACTGTCCCTTTAAACCGTGAGACCAATCTCAACAGCTTTTTTTTTCCGGACTCGTGCGCGCATATTTGAGGAACTCACTACCCCACCTAGCGGTTGCTACAAACAATGCACTGCCACTCCCCACGCCTGAGAGAGAACCTCAAAATGGTGGCATGGCCACATCATCACTAAACTGTAAATGATGGTAAAAAAATGTAGATTCTCAAATATTTTATTTAATTTGGTAGCCGCCCAAACTTCTGCTTCATATTCATATGATCCTCGAGAAGACATGTGGTCCACAGATACAGATCAAGAGCTGCAACACAATCCAATGTTTCCACTTCAATCACATCAGTTGTGTAAAGGCCTAAATTAATTCCAGCATGCCACTATGAAGATTAGCCATTTTTAGGATTATGTTTACCATTTTATTTGAACCATTTTACAATCTTAGTTGCTTGCACATTCTCTTTTATAAATATTAAAATGTCATATATAGCACATACGGTTTATGGACTACACACAGGTCACCTTCACCTTTTGATGGATTACGTTATATAAATGTGTGTTGATTTATAAGAAAGAGAGAGAGAGAAATTGCACTGTCGAAGAGTAATATTTATCTGATTATATCTAGATGAATATTTTACAGCTGCATGAACCAGAAAATAATATACGCGTTTTAGAAATGTCTTTGACTTTTCATATTTTATTAATTTAAGACCAAGAAATCAGAGTTTTATTTTTGTGCTGGAACTCTGTATGGAGTGTTGAAAGGTTCCAGATACCACAAAACAGCCGGTTGGACTGGAAAAAAACGCGAACAAAAGCCACAAACATTTTACGCGATATATTCAACTTGTATGTGAATAAAAGGCGACTTAAATTTACTTTAGTTTAATAGTAAGTCGAACATTTCCATGCTAAGACTGGGCCGCAGGGTTCGCATGTAGAGTTAGAACAGCTTCCACACAGGCACAGGGAAGGATTACTATAGAATGTTGGCGAACTATCGCTGTGGAGGGGAAAAACACGTAGAGCTGAGTCTGCGCGACGCAGGGGATCACTGCCTACGAAGTTTATCGGGCAAGGCTACACCGACAAATCCTAGGACACGTTCGGCCGCACTGTAGGTAATTACGACTCGATCTATCACACATATCAGTAACGACTAAGTTTATCGCAGTCCCGATGCGCGTAGTTTCGATTTGACTCCAATTTCGTTCGTAAATACGTGCGTAACGTTAGTCCATTTTTCTACCCGGCAGGCGAACGACAAACAAAAATACAAATCTGTTTTTGCGTTTCCTAGCGGAATGTTTGCTTACTGCGATTAATGAATCTCTCTTTACGCGTTCGAGCTTATACTGTACGCGAGATATTTGAGAAATGGCAGATTTGGACGCTCGGGATAGATGCTGTCAGTCCGTGATGGCGCTCGCTCGGTTCTCTGTGTTCCTATCGCTCTCGGACGATCAGGCAGGAAAACAACAAAGAAGCAG
The DNA here is from genome assembly GCF_963082965.1 of Carassius carassius. NCBI lineage: Eukaryota > Metazoa > Chordata > Actinopteri > Cypriniformes > Cyprinidae > Carassius > Carassius carassius. The sequence goes on along the minus strand of NC_081795.1, from coordinate 8,986,644 downwards.
GAAGCATATGGGCACACCGGCGAGGCGCTGTGAGATCACGCCGCAATTAGTTGTAACAGTTAATTTAAAGTAAAAGGATCCTAGAAAACTATGATTCTGTGCTTTGACCGAATTATCTCTGTTTGTACTTGTTCTGTCCTTTTAAAGCACAGAACAAGGGCAACATTAATCACATGATCATAATAAATCAGCGGGAAAGTAAGTTTATTATACAATACATTTAGCATTATATATATATATATATATATATATATATATATGTTTAAATAAAATGACGTTTTTTAAAAATAAAATTCATATTTTAAATAGCTGAATAATAAGATGTTTTGGCACAGATAGTGTGCAAGTAAGAACAGGTTATGTGTTTAATTAATTTTGACTCACGCGTTTTCTTTTTTGCAAGGTAGGTTGAAGAGAATCGATTAGTTAAATGATGTTGAAAGCTTCTGGATGAATAATATTTATTTTATTTTTTTCAGCCATATGATTCTTCAAGCATTCTGATGGATGCTGCCTAAAACCCTGTTTGGTTTTGTTGTGGTAAGTTTCGAAAAGCGGAGGAAGAAGGATGTCAGAATTCATGCCATACCCTTACAGAGGGCCAGGAGGTGCTTTGATGCGCTTTAAGAAAAGAAAGTCACGTTTCACATTCCAGGAGGTTGAACTGCTGCTCAGTGAGGTGCAGAATAAACGACATATTCTAGTCGGTAAGACATATCTTTTTATTTACATATCACGTAGTTCAGTAGGATCTGAAAATGCTGTGAAAGTATGTAAATTCTGCTTTGCATATATTAAGGATAATAGTTAAATAGTCACTACTTCAACAGGAAAGTTCAACCGGGGCATTTCGAAGGATCTGAAAACCCGCACATGGGCGGATGTGACAGCACGTATCAACGAGGTCAGTGAGTGTCACCGAGAAATTATTGAAGTCATCAAGAAATGGGCAGACCTCAAATGTGACACCAAGCGGAGGGTGGCCGCAATGAGGGCATCGGGAGCCACGGCCACCCAAATCGCACAAGAGCTCTCGCCTATAGAAACCATGGTGCACCAGATCCTTCAAATGTCTAACCCTAACAATAACGTGAGCGATTTGGCAATTGATGACCAAATGGATGATGAAGACGAGGACTTTTCTGGTCTCTCGGAGATCCCACACAGCTCCTCACACATGGCAAATGGCAGGCCTCATTCGTTTAGTTTGCCAATGCCACCTCCTTTTCAAACTACTATCCCTTGCAAAAGTGATACAGAGCTTCCTGCTCACATGATGTTCAGCAGTGAGTTCCTTTTTTGTTGTATTTTTCAATAAATTTAGGTGATTCGGAATCATTACCGAGTGTTTGGTTTTTATTTGAATATTTAAAATCTTATAAATTTGTTACTTGTTTTGTATTGACAGATTCACCAGTGCCTCTATCAGATGTCCAGACTGACACATCAGGAAAGGAAGGTAGGAAATAATGCAGAGATACTTGACACACATTTTGATTCTTTAAATCGATCATTGCTGGCATGTTTATTTTGTCTCGATCAACTTATTAAAAAATATATTGAATATATAACTGCTTTATTCATTAGGTGACGTGAATACACCTCTTTGAAGAGCATGTTCTTTTGTGTTAAAGTACAAAAATGTTAGGGTTGAAGATACACAATTTTTTTATTTTGGTGTTTGGCATAAAAGACGAGCTTTATGTATTTGATTAAGTTGATTAAGAAAATATCATGTGCTTGGCACAATAGATGATTTAAATTATGTATTTGATCAGTATTCTTTGGTGTAAATAATATTTCTTATATAATTAAACTATTTCATAATAAAACTTCTTAACTTAATTATTATTTCATATTTTTACCTTGAAAAAAAAACATATAATATATATTTTATGCATTTAGCAGACGCTTTTATCCAAAGTGCATTCAGGCTAACATTTTTTACCTAACAGGTGTTCCCTGGGAATCGAACCCACAACCTTGCACTGCTAAAAAATGTTTTTGACATTTTTAACATTTTTAGCTTTAATTTAAACCTGAATTGAAAATTGTATTGTGTCCATTATTATGGACACTCTTATTGTAAATTGACCATAAAATGTTATATATCCATTTTACATGATCAACAACTCTTAAGTGTCTGGTTTTCAAATATGATGTTAATGTGTGAATTAACAGGTTTCTTATCCTTCCAGGCAGAAACATGCAGTTTATTCACCCAAGAAGCCAAGCAAACCAGAATCCAGTTGGTATTCCTGTATTCCTCAGCCATCCTATTGCTGAAAAGAGCCAAGTTCGAGAGAGACCTAATCACAACACATTTAATGGCCCCTCATCTGCCAGTTTCCCAACATTTATTGCACCTTCTACGGCTGCCTCATCATCACCACACTCTGCTCCTGCTCGGCTCCCTCCCCAAACTGCTCCTGTGGAGCCTCGCAGTCTGCAGGAACATTTATCCCAGAGTGCCTCGCTCAGCCTGCAGGAACAGCAGGCCACCACACTGCTGATAGGGTCGCTGTCTCGCTCACTGGAGTCGCTCACAAAGTCTGTGCAGAGATTGGTCCACACCCAGCAGCAGTTTTCACATGACACCTTACAGCTGCAGCGTGACACACTCCACGTCCTGCGTGACTTCTCCACCAACGCCTTGACTCTCCTGCAGGACAAGGTCAACGGACATCCATAGCTCCTGAACATGGCAATGTTCCTGAAAGCTAGATTTTGGGAGCAAGTTACAAAAAAAAAAAAAAAAACAGTGAATGCTGATAGCAAAGAAAATACAATAAGCTTGAGGATATATTGACACTAGAGTATATGGCAATCTTTAAATCTCTAAATATTTTCCTGTTTATAACATAACCAAAATAAGAAGCATTAGGAGCTGAAATAGGATCTTTGTAGAGTTATCGACTGAATATTTTCAGTAGACGGCTGTGTCTCATAGACTGTTTGGAACAATCATGTGCTATTATACAGGTAATTTAAATGGGCAAAAATGTATTTAAAAATTGACTGCTAATTTAAGAATTATATTTGTGGTGATTTTTATCATATTGCAATGTGGCTGTTAAATTGGCCGTTTTTAATTTATGTAATCTTATTTTTATTTTACCTTTCTTTATTTAGCTTTGCTATTCTGATGGTTCACCTTGCTTTTAAATCAGTTTCTGGCTCAAGCATTGCTTAACAGACCTGCTGTTAATGTTTGTGATCTTTTAGCTGTTTTTAGTTGTTTATCTTAACTTCAATTTCCAAAGACTCATTATTGTGTTTTATTTTTCCTCTAGATGTGATTTTAAATTCTGATTGAAGGCACATTATCTTAGCTGTAGCTCCTACAGATCTGTGGTTGATCTCCCAGAAATGAAAAGTAAGCACACTGTTTAAAAAAAAAAAAAAAAAGTCTCCTACTTTAAAACCCAAATGTAAAGGATGAAAATAAAACATAATTTGAACTATTACTCCCTTCAGATCAAAGGAATAGTTCACCCAGAAATGGGTGCTGACCATTTTCTCACCCTCAGGCTGTCCAAGATGTAGATGAGTTTGTTTCTTCATTGGAACAGATTTGGAGAAATTTAGCATTAGATCACTTGCTCACCAGTGGATAGTCTGCAGTGAATGGGTGCCGTCAGAATGAGAGTCCAAACAGCTGATAAAAACATCACAATAATCCACAGGTATTCCACATGACACCAGGGGCCCGTTCTTCGTACGTCGCTTATTACATCCGAGATCAAATGACACATCCAAGATGATATCATCGTGCTAATCATGATCCGGCTAATTGGGTTCTTCGAACACACCTGTTGTGTATGATTAGTATCGCTGGATTGAGTTATCTGAGATAATTGCGCGTTCATGTGTTGGTTTAAAAGGGGATATGTATCGATACTCGAAACCATGATCAGCAGTGCAGCGATTGGCTGGTGGCAAGACGGCAATGTAATGACGTCATATAATTTAAAACGACACCTGTCGAAAAACTTGACAAATTTCTGGACTTTTATAAGGAAACAGCCAAGCAAACAAAACTACATAAATGTTATAATAGATACAGGAAACAGATAATAGATACATGTTTTTATTTTTTTAGAATTTTTTTCATGATTCCCAATTATTTAGATTCGCAATTTATAATAGTTGTGCAGTCTTTACATTTTTATTTCAGTGTAGAAATTATCTATTCATTTCATTTTATATTTGGACATATTTGTTACGTGACAGCATTAATGAAAGTTTCTTAAGGGTCAATATCATGTTATCTGCATCTCCTGCGCTCCATCAAGCCACTCTTATAATAGCAGTCATCACTCAAAATAATGCACGACTCTATTATCTGTATAGCATGTGTGTAAGACTCTAATACAATTATGAAGTAATCATTTTATGACAAATAAATATTTCAGTGAGTAAAACTGGCTGTGTCTATAGTAGGCTGTTATGGACTACACAGCATTTTTATATTATTTTTAAATAGTTTTTTAAATGATTATTATTTTAATTTATTGTCCCTGGATCAGTACGATACACTTGTAATAAAGTAGCGGTGGTAGCAGACATATTTTGAGTATCAGTTCTGATTGATAAGAAGCGATCTAATCCTGTTTACATGAAATAAGCCTGCTCCCGAGCAGGTTTAAGTTTAAGGACCTGTTGCTATGACAGCAGCTCCGGGATGAGCTTCGAAGAACCAAATGATCCAAGATCACGCCAAATCGTCAACAAGCAAATCCAGCTAAATGAGTTAGCGACGTTCGAAGAACGAGCCCCAGACCTTCAGTTCAGGTCTTGTGAAGTAAACTACTGTAATCTTTTAAGTGTGTCGGAACCACATGTCTGGCATGATTATCACATTATCTGTCCGTTCTGTATCACAGCAATCGTGGAAGTTTATAAAGAGAGAAAGTTTTATATAATTGTTTGTCAACAGATGAGAGACAAAAAAGAGTTGAAGTTGCTTATGTGATTATGAATCAGTTTATTCTTGAATTTGCACTCTCATCACTGATCTCTCACTAAATGAATACAAAAAATATCCACTAGATGTCACTCTTGCGCTTTTGTTTTCATTTCCAACAGGTTTTTAAAAAACTACATTTTCACAAATATTAATTTTATTAGATTCATCATTACTAGGAGGACTAAGTTTACTTCCAAGAAAATAAAAATTAAATTCTAATAATAAATCCTAGGAATATTCTACTAAATTACAAATGAACCAATAGAGCAGTAAACAACATTTTACAATGCAGTTAAACATATCCGACTGAGTAATACTTATTAAAAGATAATATAGGAATATTTAGATGTTAAGGAAAGGCAATCCTGACTGAATCTTGCTGTCTCCCCCAATAAATGGCTATTTTCTCCAATTGATTTTTACAATACTCTTCCTTTGGTAGATGGTCTGCAGGATTCTCAGGTATTTTAAACAAAGATATGTATTGGCAGGGAGAGAAATAATTTAAAGTCTATAATATATTAAGCCCCTCATAGTTTGTTTATCCTGTGTTAATGTTATTTTTCACTGTGGTCTGAGGTTTGTCAGGATTTAACATGCAGTAACGTTTAAACAAACAAATTTATGAAAGAGCCAAACAACTGCATCATAAAAAGGGTTAATAGTAATTAATAAAACAATAAAGTATGCACATAAAGTACCTTCACTCAGGATGTCTAAAACTTTTTAAGAGTTTTGAAGAGAAATTTTAAAGAGACATTATTTTCAAATTAAAAGCAGACAATGGCAATTTATAAGAAGCACTGTGGTGATTGGAGTTTCCAGCAACCCTGTAAGATAATTCATACATTTATTATAATTTATCATCATTATAATTTAGCAAATTTTTATACTGGTGATACATAATATATTGTTTGTATACTTACACATTCAGCTTTTCTTTCACCAGCCATCATGCCAGGCTCAGATGTTTGTATAATTCACATTTTGTCTTTAAAAATAGAAATAAAATATAAACATATAAACTCATAATTAATTAACAGTACATACAGAGCAAAGGCTCACATTTACATCATTTATAGTATTGTTGGGGTCCATTTTCAGATTTTTTTTTAAACTCTTGATACTTTATTCATCAAGGATACAATAAAGTGACTTCACATTGTGACAAAAAACTATTTCAAATTTTTATTTTTAAATTTCTAGAAATATAAAAAAAAAAAGAAAAAAAAAACATTTTCCACAAACATATTAAGCAGAACAAATGTTTTCAACATTGATAATGATTTAAAATATTTTTTTCTATCGGCATATTAGAGTGATTTCTAAAGGATCATGTGATGAAATATAATTAATCAGAAAGCACTTGTTTTAAAATGTAATAATGTTTCACAATATTATGGTTTTTACTGTCTTTTTAATCAAATAATTACAGTTTTGGTGAGCATAAAAGACTTCTTTCAAGGACATTTAAAAATCTAAAAGACCCCAAACGTTTGAACAATTGGTGTATTTATTTTGGTATAATAAATTACTAGTTTTACTAATGTTTACTAAATGTAAAGTTTACAAAATTTTCTAGTAAATGGTATAAATCAAGCACAAAATTACTGTTTAGATTGTTGTTTTACAACCTGAGGCTGAACAAGTTTAAAATATCACTATGTGCAAAACAGTGGGTTGTACCTCATGCCATTCGAGTGTCTTTGCAGGGAGAGCCAGATGACAGAGTGGACAGGTGCTTATCTTATCCAGGTCAATGTTTCTGTCTTCTGTTTCTCTCTTCTTCTTTTGCAATGATGAGAAGGAGAAATCTGCAGCTCTGACATTTCCAGGATTGGGGTTTTCATCCTCAGAGTCATCATCCTCAACATCTGCAAACTTTAAGGACTGTTTGCAAAGAAGCTAGTAAAAAAGTATAACAGAAAGATTTGGCATGTTTAAAATAGATTTTCATAATTACATATTATAACCCTTTTCTTATTTATTGACATATTTTACCTTGTGCTTCTTCAGAATGTCTGAGGGAATGTATTTCAGACAATTCTGACATTGCAGCATGGTCAGCTCTGGAAATAACAGATATGCCAAATCAGTATTTTACAATCACAGTTTGTCTGAATAACCTAAAATATGCAGAACTTGGCAATACTAAGACCTATAGCACCTCTATAATGTTTCAAACTGATCATGGCATTAACTAACCATCTGTGTCTGCAGTATCATCTTCAGGGACCAGGTTCTTTGACGCTGTGGGGGTGGAAGTAGAGCAGATCTGAGCGTGATCAAGCTGCTCCATCAGTTTAACGTACTGGCCACAGTCAGAGCAGCGTTCTGTGCGACTCCCACAGGACACTTTGTGCTCTTTTAGACTGCTCAGAGGAAGCTCAAGCTGACAAAACTCACAGATCTGAGGCCTCTCAGAGCACTCGTCTTTCTGTAAACAAAAAGAGACCGAAATGACAAAGGAATAAGTGTGAAAACACTCAGAGAGAGCAGCCTCAGACGTAAAATTTTCACGGTGTGAGAATGAATATCTACCTCATGATCCAACAGATGCCTTCGCTCCAACTTTTTGTTGCACATCTTACATTTTACCTGTGACACATAATGAGAAATGAGACCATTGACATGGTTTCCACAGGGGGAGATTACAGTGATGAGTAATCAGCAAGTCAAGTAGAAAACGTTTATTGGGAAAATGCATCACAAATAATCTTTTATGACACACAGGGCCAAGAGCCGGTAAAAAGCAGCAAAAGCATAGTGTTAATCAGTGTTGAATGATGTGGTCTTGACCTCTGCGTGCTGCTCGGTTTTATGCTCCTCCAGTTGATCTCGAGGCACGGTTTCATCGCAGTCAGGGCATATACACAGAAACCTCTTACAGTGTGGTTCGTGCAGGTCGTAGTTGGCCTTCGCCACCTCTTTTTTGCTGCATGAAAACATTGGAGAGATTCTTTACAGAGACTAGAGAGTGGAAAAGATGTTATGACACTACACTTTTAATGGCACTTAAAGGAACAGTTCACCAAAAAATATAAATTCTGCTATTATTTACTCACCAACATGTTGTTTCAAACCTGTATGACTGACTTTCTTCTCTGAAACACAAACTATTTTTGGAAGAATATCCTCCTGGTCTTTTCCATATAATGAATTTGACCAGGAACTGATGTAAATATAAATAAATAAAATAATAAAATATATTAAAATCATATATTTTCTCAATGGGGCCTTAAGGAGTTCATAATAGAACCAGCGATTGTCTAATTCGTGAATAATTCATTCTTATGAGAAATATATTTTACATTAACTGCTTGATTAGTTCACAAAAAAGGTTTCTTGTTTCTTGTTTGTCAGTCAGAATGATCCGATGCTCCAGTTCAACACTGGGTCTCAATGGTCCAGTCATAGGTTTTAGAGCTCACTGGAGGCAAAGGGAAATAAAAAAGACTAACACATATACTATATAGGCCAGTTTTTGCATAAATCTACCATATAGCTTGAGGAGATTTGGAATGTAGAGCAAGAGTCGTATGGACTACTCTGCAAAAGGTCCAGTCCCCTTTTTTATATTACAGGAAGGCCATGCACGTGAGTAGCTAAATGATGCCAGAAATTTTGGCTGAACTATTTTATTGAACTATAGCCTATGTAAACAGGCTAAATTAACAGCCTGAGAATGTTTACGTCACAAACTAGTGTTGAAATCTTTCACTAATCAATCCTGCTCAATATCAGTGATTCAACAAAAGACCAAAGCTAGCAAAATTATTGTGTATTTAAAATTATAAATAAACGTAATCCGTCGCCAATATTACACAGCTGCTTTCACTTTAAAGTCACGTCATAGTCGTCGACAACATAAGGAAATAGTCAATATTTTTTGAGTAATGTTGAATAGAATATGTTTTAGTTTTTTTTCGATATTTTGTTTTTGCTACAGTACAGACAGAAACTTGAATGTCGTGAATTGGCAGTGATCTTAAACTCGTCGAACACTGTCATTTTTTACATAAACTGGCAGTAAACATCGTTAGACGTCTTACCGAATCCCTGCGTTATTATACAGTAACGTAACATTGAAAACACTCACCAGTGAGTACATAAAACCAGCTCTTCTTCGTCCATAGTTAGAGTGAGATAATTGGGTTACTGTGTTGGGGATATTAATTTCACTTATCCTGAACAGAAAGTGGAACCGAAACTTATAACACGTCGTAAATAACACCTCTTATTGCTAAACGTCTTATCTAACGAAACGACATTGCTTTGTTTTGTCGTGAAAAACAATCAAGACTTCACTTGACATCTTAGGTGCACTGTATGTCTCCCCTAGTACATTTTTTTTTTTTTACCATTAGTTACCATAACTCCGCATAAAGTAGGCTAACAGCCCTGTGATGTTGCATGGTAACCTACCACAGGTAGCCTATTTATAATAAAACCAAGGATGAGTTGCAGTATTGTGCATTTTCTGTAAATCAATAAAATCTAACGAAAAAATCTGTCTGTATATCTATCTGTATATCTATCTGTCTGTCCCATTCCCATTTCTTTTAATTGGCATTGGAAGCATTAAGAGACACTTTTTAAAATTAATTATACTTTCATTGAGCACGGATGAATTCAAATAATCAAAGTGACATTAAAGACATTTGTAGCCTAATGTTGCAAAATAATTATATTTCAAATAAATGCTGCTCTTTTGAACTTTCTATTCAACAAAGAATCCTTAAAACAGGTTTGAGAGTTTCCATAAAATATTAACTGTTTTCATCATTGAATAATAAGAAATGGCACTTGAAGGATCATGTGACACTGAGGACTGGTGTAATGACTGATAAAAAAAATCATCTTTGCTATCACAGGAATAAATAGCATTTTAAAATATATTGAAATTCAGATATTTTAAATTGTAATATCATTTTGCAATATTACATTTTTTATTAAATAAATACAGTCTTGGTGAGCATAAGATGAAAAAAACCCCTTTCCATTTATCTACCCGTTATATATGGGTAGATTGGTATGTTTCATATATTGCTGTCTCCAAACATAATTTTATAATATGCTGGTTTGTGGTTAGTTGTAGATTTTTTTTTTACCTTTGTAGTCAAATGCATTTAAACAATAAATTTTACATTTATGAATGAAGCAGTTTACTCGTTTACAATGTGTATTAGTTAGTATGGATCAGTTCATGGTGTTCAGCTTTGAGTCTTCTCTGGATGATAACTGCTCAGCTCACATATGCTGTCACTTTAGACAACCATTATTGCAACTGACTTCTGGATGGATTTCCCCTGTTGACTCCATTAGCAAAAACTGATTTGATTGAGCTGTTAGTTTTGGTAAAATGTCCTCAAAATAATTGAACGAGGCTCTTGAATCAAGGCCTCCGAGACATCTCGGCTAATGGATGTTTGTCAGCAGAAACAGCACAGGAGCAGACAGCTGTGTCATGCCAGGGGAGTCATAGTAATTATGGTATTGAGTTTCACTTTTTCACTCTTGCCGCAGATGGTGTGAACAGGGAAGTTTACAGAGACCAGTTCATTCTCTTATTCTGCCTCTCATCTGTCGCCTTCAATCTCTGATCAGAATTGTGATTAGCATTAACGCTGCCACAGCCAAATACACACAAGGGTAATCTGACATGATGTTGTTTTACATAAACAAGCAAATTATTGTAGTGAAAGATTGTATGCTGCAGGCCTGTTTTGTAACGGTTGTGTTTGTGCACGTGTCTCTTGTTATATAATATTAAAGGTCACAGTTCCTTGCTCCACCAGTTAGACCAGAGAGCATAGAGCAAAACAAATCTCACAAAACTCCTCACAAAGAGTGAGGAGTTCTAGTCTTACATCCTTAATTTTTCATCTTCTTCTCCCCCATAAGCCCCTCCCCCACACCCCGCCCACCTCCGGTGATTATATTATCAATTTCTGATCTCTTTAGGGTTTTATTGCACTAGATCAAATTGTTTTTATGAGCAAAGCAGAGACATCTGAGCTGCGAGTCCAAAAAAAAAAATGCACGAAACTAAATATTGCTTTATTGCATCGCAGTCTAGTGTCACAACAATTTCATAAAATGACCTTGGGATTGTTTTTAAAATTATTTTGTGATAGTTACTATAGGATAGTTAATATGCTTCTTATATTAGATTTTATCATATTTTATAATAGTAATCTTTATTTGTCTGGCATCCTTCATGCAAGAAATTCAAAGTGAAATCTCAAAGTGATTTACAGTAAAAACAACAACAACAACAACAAGCACAAAAGTGATTTTTATAATTAATATTTTTAAATGTATAATATAAAACTAAAATAAAACATTTTCTTTTTTATTTGTAATCTAAATTAAACAAATTTATTTTAAAAGTAGTAAAAATTGTCTAAAGTTGAAATAATTCTTTTAAAATATATAATTTTATAAAATAATTTATATAATTGTTAAATCTATAATTTATAATATAATTTCATATAATAATGCATATGTTTAATCTGTTATTTTAATAATGAATTTATGCATATACACATAAATGCAAATAAACATGAATAAAAATGAAAATATCATAATTAATATAATATTAAAAATAAAACCTACTTCATAATTATTATTAAAAAAAAGATTATATTTAAATAAAATGCATAATACATGATGGAAATTAAAGCATAATAATAAAAGTATAATAATAAATAAAAACCATTTGATATTAAAAAGCTAAAGTAACATGATACCTTTTTATCTTTCCTTAAAAAATATTTAGTGCATTTTAATGTAGACATTTAATTGATTAAACAGAACAAGAAAAAAAATGCCTTTAATATGGTGCTAATATATACAGCCCATCTTATGCTGGGTTTGTTGGCATATACATGTAAATTAAACTACAAGCTGATGGATTTCTTTTCAGAGAGAAGTCACACCTCTGGCAGGCTGTTTGGTGTTGCAGTGCCATATGCTCATTTTTAATTCCTGTCAAATCTAGTCAAATGATTGCAGGGAACAGAACATGTTGATAAAATGTGAAACCTTATTTGAAAATATGATCATTTTCGAATTAATGCTATATAAACATATATTCATTCGATCAAATCTTATGGCAGTAGACCAAAGAACATTTCCAAAGAGGGTTACCAAGGCAACCCCAGAAAGTGCACCAATTAGAAGGCCCAGTAGCTCTAAAACACTAAACTGTCAAAAGATTGAAAGTGATGGAGACAACAGCTCTGAACAAACAGACAAATGAAAAATCCAGGCAATGTTCAACAGGCTCTTGTAGTGGAAGACTGCATTAGCCACTAGGCCTACTTGAGCTTGGTGCTGAGCAAAGAGAATATAGTTTTCTTGCCTAGGTTGTGACATTTCCACAAAACTCATCAGATGTGTCATGTACCCCTTTGTATCTTTGATGTACTGCCCGTGAATCCAGATTATTGATGTTCCTTCAGTACATGCGAGTGAGAGTGTGTGTGAGTGGACATTGATCTGATTGGAGCTCAGTGGTGTCCGCCTGCATCGACCACATGCTGTTCTAATGGCCAGTGAGGCACATGTGTCTGCATGTGAAAAAACAACTGTGAAGTGGAATCTTCCTCTTTGAGCTGATTCTTGTTCTCATTGTGTTGCAAAGCTTACTGTGAGAACTTGAGCTCTGAACTGTTTGTTTCATTTGCTTATGTGTTGCAATCTAATGCAGTCTTTACACATCAAAGGCAGAAGCTACATCTGAAGATGCATTTACAGACTGTTTAATGCTGCAGAAATGTTGTCGCAAAGTGTAATTATATTATCTCCCAGCTACTTGTATACAGACAGTATACTTGCATAGGGTTATATATACTGTAGGCTACTATCTCAAATGCTTGATTGCTTGTATCTTTGCAAATTATATTATCACCCAGCTCTAATCTGCTGTAAGGCATCATTTTAAGATATTATAAATGTTAACATCATTATTTTTTGTAAAGATGGCTTTGAAACAATGTGTATTATGAAAAGCCATATGCAAATAAAGTTGTACATTTACATAGAAATTGCAGTTGCAAAAATAATGTTATAAAATTTGTAGTTTAATATATCATAAATAAAAAGAATATACAGTATATATATATATATATATATATATATATATATATATATATATATTATGATTTCATATTAAATTATAAATATACAGTATATTCTGTAAAGTATATTGAGATGCACAATATAATAGTACCATATTGGTTATCAGCTGATATTAGATATTTTGCCTTTAATTTTTTTTTTAAAGCTGTTGATATTGTTTAGCCTACATGTTGGCAGACATTGAATATTTCATTGTGCATGCTAGTTTAAAGTTAATTCTTTAGAAACACTAATTTGGTAACAGTAAATCAGTTTTTAAATATAATCTTTAGCTAATCTGAAAATGATCATCAATTTTTCATAATGTGTATTATAAATGTATGTCTAAATTCACTTGTAGTGTTTAAAATGTGTTTAATTTTAGTCCTTTTTAAAAAAAATGAATTAAACTAAATGTTATAGAGTTTAATATCAGCCATGATAATTTATCATGATAAAATTATTAACGTTATCTCTACCAAAATTCAATATCAGTGATTCCTAATTAACACGGAACCGAAGCAGCATCAGACTCGCCTTTGAAGCTATGCCTGAATCTGTTGAAGACTTCATAAATCTGTAAGTTCTGCCTGCATTTAGATGGAAAAATTCAACAGAGGTGCTTTTTGCCTACGAGTTATTAATGCTTTATGCTTTTCCAGCCTCATATGAGTGTGCCTGTGCCATAAATCTTCTGTAAGTATGGCTTTTGAGACTCTATTCAGTTTAATGTCTGAGAAATGATCCGCACCCACTCATAAGCCCATCACAAATTCAGTGCCATAGCAACTACTACAACTACTTCCTGCATTCTTACACACATATACTCTCTCTCTCTCACTCTCTGTCTCCTCACGATTCACTCACATTCTCTCATCCTTTTCCCTCCCTCCACAGTTTTGTTCTCTCTCTCTCTCTCTCTCTCTCTCTATTTCTCTGAGCGATTCTCTCTCCTCACCCGTGTAGAACCAGTCGTTTCATGCAGCACTGCTGTGTTTACTTAGTCCTGTGAGCCTCTGATGGCAGATTCAAGGTAAGGTGATGTTTTAATAGATATTCAAATGCATGATGGATGAGAGAGTAAAGCATATTTCCTGGTGATGTTTGTCATACTAATGGACAGCAGTCAGTGTGTGGGTTTGAAAAGGACCTGACTAAACTGTTGCTGCACATCTTACGGTTTGTATTTGAATCTGTTTTCTTAGCTGTTTTTGGGAGCCATACATAATGGCCATGAGTTGCATCAGGGTCCCTAAACTAATTTAGAGTTTTAAACTCACAAATTTTTTTATCTCAAAAAGTCCTAAAATGCAACCATGTGATATTAATGTGTTATTATTCCTCTATCTAAATTAATAGCTTGTGTTTTGCTTGTGAGTGTGTGTGTGTATGTGTGTGTGTTGCATTAGTGACTCATTCCCTTGGTGTATGCCATTGTTTGTGGCAGCCAGAAGGAAATTTTCAGCACGATGGCTCAATTTTTAGACATAAATAAAGTATGTGGATGATGCACATTAGTCATTCTGCATGGGCTGTGTGGGATTTGGTAAACAGAGAGTGATCTTAAATTATAAAGAGCGTTGTGTATTGATAAAATGAAAGGGATTGTCAGCATAAAAAATGTAGTGTTAGCTTCATTCATACACAGTTTAAATATATGCACTGTCACATTTCCTTGTGGTTTTAGCAGGAAACAAAATATGATCTTGGGTTTAACATGTCTAAACATTGTGCTGATCAACTGTGGCTATTATTGCAACCTGTAGCTTGAGCTGCTGCTGAATCTAATTATACCGTATTTTCCGGACAGAAGTCACACTTTTTTTCATAGTTTGGCTGGTCTTGCGACTTATAGTCAGGTGCGACATATTTATCAAAATTAATTTGACATGAACCGAGAGAAATGAACCATTAACATTACCGTCTAAAGCCGTTAGAGGGCGCTCTATGTCTCCAGTGTAGACTACAGGGGCACTGAGCAGCATAGAGCGCCCTCTCGCGGCTGTAGACGGTAATGTTTTCTCTTAGTTCTTGGTTCTAAATAAATGCGACTTATAGTCCAGCGCGACTTATATATGTTTTTTTCCTCATCATGCCGTATTTTTGGACTGATGCGACTTATACTCAGGTGCGACTTATAGTCCGAAAAATACGGGTACTCGAATGTACAATACAAAATGTACATTTTAGTGAAAAATGGACCATGTTCCTGTCCTCTTCAGTGGAAGAGTGTCACAATGCACAGTTCACCTTAACGCCATAATTACGTCTTTTGTGGGTTCTGCCGTGCACATCAGCCTCTCTCGCTATTGTTCTCCTTTCTGTCCTTATCCTTGCATTATTGGGATACTCATCTGATCATTTCTTCATCACTCATTTTTCTCACTTGCTCTCAAGTCTCAAGTCTCAAGTCTCATCTCATCTCATCTCATCTCATCTCCATTTTTCTAGTCTCTTGCTCTTGTCTTATTTGTTTTCTGTTTCATCTCTTATCGTCTCATCTTTTCTGTTCTCAACCTATCTAATCTCCTCTCTTTTCTTTTCTTCGGATTTGTTTTATTTGGTCTCATTTTCTCTTTTTTTCTTTTGTTTTGTTCTGTCTTGTGTCTTTTTCTGTTTTGTTTTCTTTCTTTTTTGTCTGCCTCATTTATGCTTGCATCATCTTATGTCATTTCTTTACTTTACATCTCATTTTGCTTGTTTTGTTTTGTTTTCATCTGGTCTCTACTCCTTTTGCATCTCATTTTGACTCATTTCTTTTCTTCTAAGCGTTACTTTTTTATCTCATCCTATTTTCTTGTCTTTTCTTTTCTCTTCTCTTCTTGTCCCATCTCTTATATCTTGATCTTGGTCTCTGCTTGCCTCGTTTCTTCCTTCTCATTTCATCTCTATTTTTGATCTTCTGTTCTCTTTTCTTGGATCTCTTTGCATATCATCTTATCTTTACACTGTCATCTTCTCACTTCTTTCTGTTCTCATCTCTTTTCCTGTCTCATCTCTTTTTTTTCCGATCATCTTTTTTATTTATTCTTGTTTTGTTACATTTCATTTTGTCTCGTTTCATCTCTTCTCAGGGAAACAAATGTGTAAAAGGATAGAGAAAGGAACATCAAACAAGTCATCAAGATTGTCTAATGATGACATGAGCATGGTTCATAAACCACATGCCATTGAGCTGTGCTGTCCACCCGCTCTGTAAGCTCAAAAAGATAAGGTAGTGCATGAAGAGCTATAGAAGCACTGCAGAAACCAGGATTTGTTTTTATGTGTGTACGGACACATATGGGATGTGTTTGATTTGCCGGCTGGGTGGGTGTAAACGGATTGCAGGCTGTGAGTGGGTGTAGTTGCTGAGCTCTTTGTCACAGCTATCGAAATCCTCTTGCACATCATGAAGACGGGTGAGAGAGTGGTATTCATCACTCATGAGTGGATCAGGGACAGAGTCGAGCACGGGGAGTCAAAATGTGAGATGGCCTTATGAGAGAGAGAAGGTAAGGCTGAGGCTGAAGAGAGGACAACATGTCAAAAACATAAAAAAGAGGATTTGGAGATCAGAATATTAAGAAGCAACACACCCGAAGGTTTTGTGTAGAGGTAGTATGAGGTGGAATAAAAGCAAAGCAGAATCTGTCGTCCTAATTTCACATTTTGGTGGCTTGATTCCAGAGACAGATAAGGGGAAGCCCAGACAGTAGATCTAATGAGCCAGATCGTGTGAGCGCTTGTCTGTGAGTGATACAACCCCCTCTCTACCCACTAAACTAATGAGAGAGCATCTTGTTCATTTAGCGGCAGCACTGGAAAACAGCCCTATCACTCAGTCTTGGCTCAGGGCTGGTGGAGCCCACAAAACGCTGTCTTCAGTCCATTAGGTAGAGCACAATCATGCCAAGCACCTCGCTTCAACTGTTCAACACAACTGCAACCTATGCTGCACACTCCAGTGACTGCAGAATGCAAGTCTAGTGTCTTTGGGTATAATGGTTAAAGATCTAGGCTGGGTCACCATCCTTGTTGCACCTGAAGCATTTTGATGTTTAAAGTTTAAAGTCAAAGCCTGTTCACACCAAGAACCATGATTATATACATAACTGTATTGATAACTAGTGTCCACACCAGTGGACGATAATATTCTGTTTATTATAAAAATATGACTAAAATATTTAAAACTTTGAAAGGTGCCTTCAACAAAGATATCGATACAAATCCAATTCTGGGCATTTTTGGGTTGGTAGTAGATGTTATCCTTTCATTAACAGTCAGATGTCTCGTCCTTTTAAAGTGGAAGCATGTCTCACCCCCTTCCTTTCATACATGGCTAAAAGAAGTGTTCACTTGCATTAAATTGGAAAAAATTTGACTCACTCACTGGTTCTTTAAAGACTTTTGACAAGGTGTTATCTGCTGGCTAACTGTCTTCATACTTAAGCTAAGCATTAATATATAAACACCATTTTTATTTATATTTTTTAAACATAAAAAAAGTATTATTATTATTATTATTATTATTATTATTATTGATCTCTGTCTTTTTATTCTATTTTGCATCCTTGGCGTGAACAAGCTTTTAGGCCTGGTGTCCCAGGAGCACTGCAAGTTTTCAGACTGAATGCAAGACTGCTTTACAACTTGACACAATTGCAGCCAATCAGTAGATATTTGTTGTGAGAAGCAGGTTATTAGACCAATGAGATATAAGATTGGGCGGGTAGTTAAGGTTAGAGGTAGATGTGGAATTTTGTTTAAAGAATGTTGTTACAGGAACAACAGGAGACAAAATCTCCGTAGCAATATCATGGTCAGCAAGGGTCAAATTGTCATGCTTTATGTCCCACTCAAGTAGGACTTGTTTTTCTGGATCAACATCATTGTTGGTCCTGAAGTAACATTCTAATCAACAAAAAATGTTTAATATTAAGTTTATGGTTAGAAATACCGTTAGGCTTAATATTATAAACCAGTCACTGCCTTTAGTCTTATGGGTAGGGTTGGGGATAAGGATAGTTGATGGGTTTGATTGGTTAGTAATATGAAAGGGTGTTCAGAAAGGATGTTCATTATTTAAACTGCTGTTTAAAAGTCTGGGGTTAGTTAGACTTTTTAAAATAAATTATTAATATTTTTTATTCAGCAAGGACACATTAAATTGATCAGAATTGGCAGTAGAGACTTAAACATTGTTACAAAGTAAATGCCATAGTAAATGCCATTATGTCATTGCCTTCTGGTAAAATTTAGCATTGTATTTCTATTTGCGTTTTACATTTACTCTTAATGGACTGCGTTAAATCACATGTAGATGCCTCAGGATGTTCAAAGGGCATTTGAATTGTTTCGGGTAGCAAGTGATTTCCAAATCAGATAAATGTGTAAGAGAAGGGCATTTTCGCTTCCTGCCTCTCACTTTTCACTCGTTTTATAAGGTATAATTAACCGTGAGTTTGTTGCAGCACTGGCGCTAAGCATAATGCTGCTTTCCCTTTATTTCCTCTCTCTCTCTCTCTCTTTCTCTCTCTCATCACTCATTCACAACATGTACACCCTTCACTCTTCTTTATCAGAGAAGAAATACTGTGTCTCTAGAGAGAGAAAGGTAAACTGTCCAACGGAGTGGTCAGTGTTCAGTATATTGCTAGTCGATGCAGTATCTACACTGTCTTATACACTGTCAATAGTCTTTTCTATTTTGCATATAATTCAGTGCCGTTTCTTAGTAATTAGCTGTGAAATTTACTAGCAATATTTGAGCGAAGATGTTTTCTACACCCATATTTTTCATTGTGGATGTTTTTTTTGTGTGTTTTTTTTTTTATAAATGCTTGCAAATCTAGTGGAGTGAATCCAGGTAAACAGGCAAAATAGTCCATTAACCTGAATTCACCCTAATTAATCTTTGTCTGTTAAAATACAGCACAAATTATATATTGGGACCATATTGGTTATTGGAGATTTTTTTTTATTTATGATGATAAACGCTTACTGTGCATGTTTATTTCCCTTATTTGTACATTAAGATCACATTTCCATCATCTAACGCTCACTTAAAGTTATATTTAAAATCACTTATTAATACAAAGCTGTTAAAATGTAAAAAATGTGAAATGTAATCTTTAGCAAATCCCAAAATGAATATCAATTATTAATACTGTACATCGAGTTGTGAACATTTTTTTCAACATTTGATTTTAACTTTATGTTTTTAATTAGGCAAAATAATGTTAATATCTAAATGGCTGATCTATTTCATTCTATTTCTTTCATGCACAAACTCTGTGTTTTATAAAGGTGTTAATAACAAGAGACAGTCGAGGATTCAGTAGATCAGGCATCAGGCTATTTGGACCCAAGCTGAGTCATCGCTTTATGAGCTTCTGACTTTACGCCGTGAGGATCGGCCTTGGATTTGTCAACTGTTGACAGCCTGCATTCTGTCTGCCATGACTCTACAGCTGTTAGCTGGGGTCCGATGCACCTAGATAGATCATTTCTGTCATATTTCTGTGTGAGTGTGGCTGCCTGTGTATGTGTGTGTGTGTGTGTGTGTGTATGAACAAATCCTTTATTAATCAATGCCTGTGACCCACCATGAAACATCTCACCCTTTCCATTCGTTATGAATCACAGACCCAGTGAGGGAAATTAAAATTATACTTGTCTGATTACCACATACAGTATATTGATGTTCCGCCATGGCCAGCATTAATCATTATTGAAGCGGTTGTTAATGCAAGGGTGCAGGAAAATTCTTTAGGAAGTAGGATTTACTTTATTTCCACTCAGAAATTGCTCAATTTGACAAATAATTACAAATAAATGACAAGTAACACATTGAATTAAACATGACATTTTGAATTAGAAAGGAATTTCACACAGGCAGGAGTGACATCATGAAATCCACTACAAATCACCTTGGGACCAATTGGTTAGAAGTCATTGCATACATGGCTCTGTACTTCCTGTGCGGGTGCATTGCTGGAAATAATGAGTTGCTGGTGTGGCCTGAAATTTTTACAAAGTAAAGAGAGAGGTGAAGTGAAGAAGGGTGGGCGGTTAGGGGTGGGAAGCAGGTAGGAGGAGGCATTCGTTTTCCTCCCCTCTTGTCCCTTACTCTTCCCCTGGTGGCCTCCCTTAAAACAACGGAAAGAGATGAGAAGTCTTGTCACTGACAACAGAAGAGAAAGAAAGTGCGTGGTCAGCATGTACAGGAGAAAAAGAAGTGTATCATTTGGGGGCTTTGGATGGTAGGATACTTTTTTTGTTTCCCTATGGCCTCAAATTATGAGTCAAAAATGTGTTTCAGTATAGTGAATCTCAGTGCATTTGAGTAAATTTAAGGTATAAAATGAGATGGTTTTTTTTCTGCTAGTAGAAAACCCTGCATATAATCCTTCAGATATGTATGATTTTTCTTGCTTTCTAGGAAGATGGCAAATTGTACATGGGCACATTTCCCTTTTCATAATACATTTCATAGATTTCAACTTAGATATTTTTCTGGATATTTTGAAAGAGTATAAATCAGGCAAGGCATAATTGTCAATAAGATTTATTTTTAATAGATCTTTTAAAGTGTCTTTATAAGACTTAATAAACAACTTCTATTGACCTTAAAGCTGATGTTTTCTTTACAAGGCCAAAAATGAAAAAGAAATAATTTCAGTTGATGTCAGGCTTATTTTCTGTGCACAACTGAGAATTATTTTTTAGAAAAGAATGACGGTATGATCAGAAAACAGTAGGCATGTACATGAAAATGTACATAAGCTAATGTTCAAATACCATTTAAAATATTAAAGATACAGTAGAAACAGCAATATTTTAAAATATGATTACTATATTAAAGTTGTTTTTATTTTAATATATTTTGTAAAATTAAAAATGTAATTCTATTATTATAAAATGTAATTTATTCCTGTGATAGCAAAGCCGAAGCAACCATTATTTCAGTCTTAGTATCATTTATTATCATTTGTATATGTTGTGCTGCCTAGTATTGAAAGTAATTAAAGAACAGAATTTGAAGAATTTGAAGTTCACTGCATCCTTGCTGAACAAAAGTATTAATATCTGTCACATTAACAGCAGACACACACAATCAGTATAGCTAACATCTCACATATGCATGCTAATAGATCGCAAACTGTCTATTTCTCATGTAGCTGCGTTTAACTGTCTACTGTTATTTTTTTCACAGTCTAGATACAA
Organism: Carassius carassius; assembly: GCF_963082965.1. Classification (NCBI taxonomy): domain Eukaryota; kingdom Metazoa; phylum Chordata; class Actinopteri; order Cypriniformes; family Cyprinidae; genus Carassius; species Carassius carassius. The sequence continues at coordinate 8,965,343 of NC_081795.1, read as the reverse complement.
GAAATATCAAACTCTTCCACTCTTTCTCCTAACAACCCAATTATTATTATTTGTAATATTTTTTTGACCAATCAAAATGTACGTTTTGTGCTTCAGCTCTTCAAACAGGTGCAGTATGAGATATTCACAACATCTTTAATAAATGAACTCTGCAAAATATATAGAATCTGAGGGAATAATCTGTAGGCTTGGAGCTGCTGACAGAAATTTTCTTATGAGAAGGAAACAAAAATGAAATGTCAGAGGAAAAGAAGGAGGTGATTATATGTGACCGAATGTAATTCAAGAAAGAGAATGAGTCCTCCATGTTCTCCAAGAACTTTGTGGAGCATCTTAAATGAACAGTAACACTTCTTTACATGCTAATGCAGCTGCAGTCAAATCATGAGCATGCAGATTGTTGTGGTTTTAATGGTGGTGCACCTTGTGGCTGCGTGGATGGCTGGTGATGATGTTCTGATAGTGTCGGGGAGCCACAAAGCTAGCCATATCTAACAATACACACTGATTAGATGAATGCGTCACAACTGGGACCATGACGATACCAGCTTTTATATCTAACACCTTTACTTGCGCCAGCGTCACTGGCTGCACTGAGCTTAAAATGAGTTTCATTGTAGAGAGCATGTTTTGATGAGACAGGTAATCAAAACACAATCAATTAAAAAATTTGCAGAACTGGTTTCTTTTTGCCTTCTCCTGTGAGGGTCGCTGGATTGGTTTATTAATATACACATTTATCTACATTTAGTCACTTTAGCTACAGGTTGATAGATAGAGGAGCTAATTTAAGGCACTGTGGTCACTGGTTCCTAGAGAAAATTAATAAGTCAACTCCTCTTTGCATTCTACTTTATCCATATGTGTGTGCTGCAGGTTAAAGGTGAATGATTGACGTTTGACCCTCTGACTGGAATAGAACATCGCAGTTTCGTCACTGGGCTGTAAATGTTCACACATTCAAATGGGCAAAATGTTTGAAATGTCCTCGGTCTATGCAAATGGTTCTCTGAAACTCCTCAGGGATATGTTGATGTAGGTTCTGAAGTCATTTTTGAGTGTGAAAAAAAAATATAAACTTTTTCTCCATGGTGCCGGTAAATTACCAACATGCGTTTGGCTCATCACTCATTTAGCTGAAATGATAAACCTTATTCTGTTCTCCACATCAGGCTTATAGGAATAATTAGGCCTCAGTAGAATTTGAAAAAAAAATTCAAGAATTTAGAAACTAATTGAACAGAAGTAATCTTAGTCTTTTAAGATCGTACAAACCATTTAATCAGATCTAAATGCACAATAAATATTTCATAATTTGAATGAGTTCTAATATATATAGAGTTTTATTTTTTTATTGTATTATATTTTATTTTATCACAATTTTTTTTCATTTTAAATTTAGTTAAAATATGAGTCTGTTTTTTTTTGCACAAAGCTGTCATATAATGTCAGAAGACTTTGAATATAGCGAACAATTCTTAAAACCACTCCTATTATAATTATATGGTGTTTTTTTGTCATTTTTAGCGCTTGATAATCCTAGAAAGCATTAAACAGTTTTAAATTGATATTCAGATTTGAATAAATTAATGACAGTTGAATAGATTATGAACAAGTGGTTATTATTATTAGAGCCTTAAAAATACTTTGGACTTTGACCTTTTTTTATTTATTAATTTTTCTTTCTCTTTCTTTTTCTCTCCTGCACTGCAGGATTGACAAGTCCGGCATTGCTGCCCTGAGATCCCGGTGAGTCTGTGTGTGTTGAAAAAACTTGATCCATCTAAATCTCTGTTGTAATGCCACACCTGAATATTCAATCAATACATCAGCCATTGATTCAGCAATCATTTCTCCGTGCCCATTCTAATCCATCTTTGTGGGAGTTCTTTGGTGTGAGATCTTCACACATGCTGGTTCTCTATGACTGTCTCAACCTTCAAGTGTCTGTCAGCCTGTCTGGCCGGGATGAAAGAGAGGTGAGCGGAGGAGTGGAGGCAATAATCGTGAACTCAGTATAAACAGAAATGGATTGACATCAAAGTTCCCCGCTGTGGATTAGCACAGGTGGTCTCTGTGAGTGTGAGACGACAACATGCTGACATTTAGATACGTTCAGATTTTGCCATGTTACATTTCTTCTTGTGTCTCTGGGTGTGTTTTTCTGTCATGAATAACAATCCCTGTTGTCGCTGCTTACTATTTATATTGGTCTCCATGGAAATGAGTTTACAAAACGAGGCCCATCAAAAATGTGTGTGTGTGTGTATAAGAACAGATTGGTGTGTCTGGGTTGGTTGTCTGTGTAAGGCTGTGCTTTGCAGGGGTAGGATCTAACCAGCGATCCCCCCTCCCCCCATCGCATCTGCAACTACAAAGTGAATGGCCGGCGCTCTCCACCTGAAGGATGGCCACATTAGAGAAACGGCATAATCAGGCCCTGTGTGTGTGCTGTTTATGCAGGTGCTTTTGTTTATGTAATAAAGCTTAGGGTTATGTGACTATGGTTTGGAAATTGAAGGATGGAGAGGGAGAGAGAAATAGAGAGACTGAGAGAGAGAGAGAGAGAGAGAGAGAGAGAGAGAGAGAGAGAGAGAGAGAGAGAGAGAGAGAACACTGTATTTTAGGTGCACCTCTCACCGCGTAAGATGCCTCGCAAAATCTGGTGAGTTTTTCTGGGTTTTGCTTCTGGTTTTCCACAGGTTTCTACTGAGTTTTGAATATTTTGTGCTGCATTTGCATATATTTTTTGAGTGTTTTGATTCAAGAGAGTCTGCTTTTATAATATTTCAGATAGATAGATACACGTTTAATTAATCAAAAGTGACAGTAAAGACATTTATTATGTTACAAAAGATTTCTATTTTAAATAAATGCTGCTCTTTTGAACAAAGACGAAAGAAAGAATACTGAATAAAAGTATCACTGTTTTCACAAAAATATTAAGCAGCTGTTTTCAGCATTGATAATAAGAAATGTTTCTTGAGCATCGAGACTGTAGTAATGGCTGCTAAAAAAGTATCTTTGCATCACAGGATAAAATTGAAAATATAATAAAATAGAAAGTTTTTTTTTTAACTGCAATAATATTTCACAATATTACAGCGTTGTTGTTGTTGTTGTCCTAAACAATCCAGAGCAAGAAATAATAATAAAGTGGAAAATACCATGTGACCAATAATTTTATCTTTCCTGTGGGACAGTATATTTTCATTTTCAATACTGTTTTTATCAGCTTGATTGTCCTTTTTTCGATGCACAGGGGGGTTTTAAAATTTTTTTAAACCATAAATGCAGAGTTTAACAGGGAATTAAGTTATATTAGATTGCTGTCTAAATACAAGACTGGAGGTAAAACATCTGACTCCTAAATGAGGCACTACCTGAAGACCTGTTTTCAGCTGTCACAAACAATCACATCCCTACTAGCGTGATTTAATTAGCTCCCTCCATAATGATTTAATATTGAACTCAACAGCCTGTTCTACAGGGGTGATGTGAATGGCTGACAGCAGTGACATTAAGTGACTCTGAAAGACTGTTGTCCTTTGTGCTATCTATAAACTAATTTGGTTGTGGGTCAGCAACCTGCCCCTGAAACCTACAGACTTGATATGAGCTGTTTAGATTGAAAAACCGCTGGGAGCGTTCAGACTGAGTCGTTACTGTGCTTCTGTTGTGGGGGTTTAGGACTAAGCTGCTGTTCGGGCTGATATGAGATCGGTATGATTGCTCAATACAGTGTCTTTTGGGAAGGCACGGTGTCTCCTGCCACAACTGCAGTACAATCAATTATGCCTGTACTCCTACAGGAGACAATTAGAGGCATAGACCCAAAATGACCCATTACACTGAGCAGAGACTGAGAGCAACAACACACACAACTCCAGACGGTATGGAGATGAGTTTGGTCTCGTATGAAAATGTTAAATGTCAAGGAGCATAAATTTCCTTCTGCTCTGACCTTCTGCTATTTTTGTCTTTGCATATTTAACACACCATATTAATGAGTGCATCCATCAATCATTTATTCATGGATATGTACCCAAAACTCACTTGTTTCCCCCAAAACTCTGTAAAGATTCTATACACTTTGAATCTATTTATTCACTTAAAATAGCTTGATTTTGTGCCTAATAGCCAACTTTGACCTTTTTGAAAAGATTTATGAGAACAGAGTAAATTTACTTTGCATACACTTGCAAAATCTCTTTAAAATAGGTTTCACTGAGCTCTGACTCTTGTTTGGCACTAGAGGGCAGTAGAGATTCAGGTATTATGCAGTCTCTTTTTTCAGTATTTGTCCTCCAAACGGCAATGTCCTTGAACGTTTCTGTTTCTTTTAAGAGAACAGTATTTATATATTTTTTTTATACTTTTTCTCAAAGTGACTTGCAGTTTGCAAGGTATGCATTTTATCAGTATGTGTGTTCCCTGGGAACTGAACCCATGCCATTTATTATTATTATTATATTTTTTTCAAATGATTTAAGTATAAAAAATAAATAGCTTGAGTTTGAATAGTGGTTTGCAGCCCATTTTGTTTCTATTATTATTATTATTATTATTATTATTATTATTATTATTATTATTATTATTATTATTATTATTATTATTAATAATAATAATAATAATGCTTAGTTTGAATAAAATCTAATTGTTTTAGCTAATATTGAAAATAAAATGTAAAGGTTATTATTATTATTGCCATTTTTAATGATTTAAACACAAAATATGTTTCTGCAGTTTGAATAGCTGGTTGCAACCAATTTTGTTTAAATTCTTTCTTTTCTTTTCTTTTGTTTGTTTGTTTATGCACTTTTGTAATGCGATAAAAAGAGACTTGAATCTAGTCATTGGGAATTGATTAGATTGTGAAAAGTGGATGTTATTATGCCTAAACTAAATGTGAGTTTGTTAAAACAGAACTGACATAAGTGACATCAGTTGAAAAAGGAAAGATGTTTTAGAGCAAACTATACATTTTTTGGTTGAGATGAATTGTGCACAGTTAGACTAAGAATGTACATATGTGTAAATATTGTCAGTTTTGACTCGAATTAATGTTTTGTTAAAAATTTGGTTATTTGCAAACATAACAGTGTCGTCTCGTTGTCTTTATTTTTTAATGGGTGTCTTTCTGAAAGAGGGTCATTTCATTTGTGGGTGTTGAGGAATAAGGCTCAGCATGTTGACAATGTTACACAGTCTCTCGTGGGCTACGGTCATCATTACAATGGAGTAGCAATACATCAGAGACAGCAGAACAGTCCAGCCTACCTGAATCCTTGTTGCCATGAGAAAGGCAAACATGATGAAAGCTTCATTGCTCATCATTAGCTATGAAAACACCTGCTGCTGATTGACAGCGCTGAAGTTTGGCTGTGGAATATTTTGGTTCAGCTGTTTTGGATGACATTGGTATTTGGCAAGGCTTCGGCCGGGACAGCTTGTGTTATTGTTAGTATACCCAAAGCCACAGATGCTTAATGATTATCACCAACTGTAGAATTTTTATTTCTCTTCACCTCCTACTTTTCTCTCTCTCTCACACACGAACACACATTGGCTGCCCGAGAATCTGTCCGAGAAGGCGTGCAGTGTTGCGTACTACTACTCCTCCTCCTTCACAAATATGTCTTCAGAAGAATCTGCCCGCATCTCCAGGCCTGACAATTATTTACAACTCTGCCCCCATTGCAGTGTTCTGACAGCTCTGATAAGGGTGCCATCTGGCAGTTTGATTTTAATGGGGCTTTTAAGGACCATAAAGAAGCCTAGAGCCCACTGGGAAGATAGCTCATGCTCCTCTCCTGTCTAAATAGGTGGGTAACAGAGACCTTCGGCAGTCCAGAGCGGAGATCTGGAAAGGAGTGTTTAGTTTCGGTTCACTTCAAGAACATCTTTTTTGCTTTTACTTGATTTCACATAAGGTCTGAATGTCCTTGAGATGTGGCAGGTTAAAGTGATGAATAAATCCCACATAACGCTTCTGGAATGTGACACTCAGCGGGTGAACTGTCAGTCAGTTTTTGTTTTGAATTCATCTCAGTGGCCCTAAATCTCCCGTGACATCCTGTTCTCCACATTTCCATCGAAAACTTGAGCACAAATGAGCTGACATCCCAAAGCCTGGAGACTTACTGCATATACATTGTGTAGAAAATCAAAAACTGCCTCTTTGTCAAGAAAGATAAGCATGTCAAGGACTATTTTTATTGATTGAAGTGGTGTCAGGCAGCTTGGAAAATTAATTTTGATGAGTATGCACAGGGCAGCGGCGCCACAGGAAGAGTTGAGCATCTGAAAGGGATCAGGGTGAGAAAGAAGAATAAAAATACAGAGGAGGGAAGGTGGAGGATGGGTGTAGTGTAGTTGCTTTTGATTTATTTGTCTTTGCTGAGGATTCGAACTCAAAGCCCCTAAGGTGTAGGCTGGTCATGTGATCCACCAAGGAGGACTGTGGTACCTGGAGAGAGATCTTTTTGCATTCCTTTTATCATTTGATTTTATGACGAATATTTTGTCACTTCTGAATGACAGTCAGAAGATAAAGAATGTATTTTAACCCAGAATGCTACAGTTACAGCAGGGGCTAACTGACTAATGATGCTAACCAACCAAGTTTTTACTTCTGACCACCAGCTGTCTGCTCATTATATAAAGAAAAGGGGCTGTTCTCTTCTTTATATATATATATATATATGTATATACATTTAGCAGACGCTTTTATCTAAAGCGACTTACAGTACATTCAGGCTATCAATTTTTACCTATCATGAGTTCCCGGGGAATTGAACCCACAACCTTGCACTTGATAGTGCAATGCTCTACCAATTGAGCTACAAGAAACCCTATATATATATATATATATACTCATGAAAACAGCTGTGTCACTTGCAAAACAGGTCTGATGCCCTTCACCAAGTCTGCATCTAGGAGTTTATTTTGCATCAGAGAATGCTGGGAAACTCTTGATATCAATGGGAAAAATGTCTGTTAATCAGAGATAATCAAAATGTAAAACAGATATCTGATATCCAGTGAAATACTGTATCTAATATGGGCTGATACTGACAAATGAAAAAATTTGTAATACTAGCCAATAACCAATATGGTAATGTATATCTCTACTTGGAACGCATGTTCATGCATTTCTATCTGAGCATTACCTATTCTGTGGGTGCCATTAAAGCATAAGCATGGTGCCATCAACAGCAGAAGGGTTGAGAACACAAAACCAGGCTAAAACATGTCTCTTTTTATTGAGACACAGGTCGCACAGGATATGCCCAGAATTTTGATCATATTTGCTAAATTGACTTTGACCTCTGTTGTCCTCTTCTTCCTTTTCTCTCGGTTCCTGTTCTCTGGACCTCTCTCGCTCTGTCTTTTTACATAAGATATGCATGAAAAGAAGTCCTGCAGCTGATTCGGTGTTTCTTCTATCTGCACTCATGAATGACTTGAGAGAAATCTATTAAAACTAAGGCCAGCAACTGCTTTCTGTCTGCGTCACAGATGAGAGAGAGAGAAAATCAGTTTGCTTGCTTGTGGATTTCTCATTTGTAGCTATTATTTCCGTTTTACCTGTTGCTTTTCATCATAGGAACCTCACGACTGTTGTACTTGTATATTACACTGTATATCATATCCGTCACCTGGTATTTACTCATTTCCTATCAGTCTATCCTGTTGTTCTTCCTCTCCTCCAGCAAGCAAACTCCCTTCTCTGAGGGGAATTGGGGAAGGGGCTATAGACCAAGCTTTGTCAACCCTCTCCACAAACAGAAGGATGGGACCAAATTGATTTATGACTCAAATTAAATAAATGACATTTGCAGCAGGAGAGAAAGAAAGGGTTTCGGAGGACGAGGGGGAGGGGGGGGGGGGATCAGTCTGGTTGACTGGATGCATCACAGATTTTCTGTCTGGCAGAGAGAAAAACAGACAGGAAATGATGGAAAGAGTGGGGAAAAGTATTGGACAGAGATTAAATGCAGAAGTCTTTTTAGATCTATGCATTCAAGGAAAGAGTCTTATTTATAAGACTCATAGAGCCGCTGAGGATCAATGGTGCACTCTGTGTCTCTTTTGTCAAATTAATCTGAGATGCTTTTCCAGCACAGAGGGGCAGCGAAGCAATCAGTAGCTGCATTAAGATGAGAAAACATCAGTCGTTGCGGATTTCAGAGACAACATTTTTAATGAATTCTCAGCACATTGATTTCAGTGCCAGGCTTTTTGTCTTTTGAGAAAAATTATTACAATTTTGGATTTTTAAACCAAGTGATTCTGTGCTTTAAGTCAATATACAATAAAAATTGAGCATATTTAGACTCTTTGCACGTGTTTCTAGTCTTATTTTGAATGCTTCATTGGGGCACAAAAACTGTGCCAAAGAAAAAATTGTTTTTCTTTGTGATTTTTAATCAGTGCACTTCCTCTAAAATGACTTTTTCACGTTGATGTCACTAATGACTGATAATATTAACTATAGAGGTGCACCATGTTTTGTTTTCTACAGTATTATTATAAATACTTATGCTAGTTTCTAAAAATGTTAATTATGTTTATATTGCATTTTGTGTGAAAAAAAAAGAATACCAATACCGATAAGTAAACAGTGAAAAGTTCCTTATTTCATAAATTTACATAACTCCATCATCATATATCTGTCATAATGCTCATTTAGATTCATTTATAACATAATACTCTTTATCCAAGTTCCCTGTCACTCTTCTCAGGGATTGCAGAACTTCTATAAGTGAAAGCTTTGTCACACTAACCTTCAGGCAGCTTGTCATATTGCTTGTCCACAGGGTGCAGACACTTGCAAGTGATAGATGATCTGTAGGCCAGTGTCCCGGATGCCCCATGTCGGAGCAGAGAGGTCTTAATAATTACAGTGGCGATGTATTTTTCAGAGATGAAGTTGAAACTGCCATGAAATTATGAGGAGTGAGAATGAGATTCTTGCGCTCCTGAGTTCATAGCAGAGCGGTGTGGGAAAAACACAGCTCCTTGGGGGTTTGCCTGGAAGCTAATAGACGTCAGATGAGAGTCTTTTATTCCTCAGGTTTTAATCTTTGGGTCTGGGAGTCGTTGTGGCATAAGCCTGGAGGGATCCGTTTCATGATGTTACTCACCGTACCTCAGGTGACCAATCCTTCACTCCGCCCAGAGGGACTCTTCTGTAAAGTGGAATTTAGTTGAGATAAATGCTTTTTTGAGAGGTCAAGAAACGGTAAAAGAGTTCTTTGTAAATCAAACGGTTATTATTCTGCTTACCCGGGTAGGTTTGCAATATTGTTTTAAGATGTTTCGACATCTAGTACTGTAGATTGAGGCTTAAAATAAGCAAGCAATTACCGAGATATTAGTAAATTAAGCCTTTGACACCTTTTTGACTCCAATTATGTCTCGAAATTTCTCAGTAGAAGCTTTTGCGCCACATATCAATGACATTTGCAAAGGTCGTGCTCAAATTGAGCTTTAATTTCCATAACATTTGCATTTTCTCATTTTGCAGATGCTTTTGGACCAAAGCGACAGTGCAAACAGTCAAGTGATGTAACAAATACAATTACAGAGCGCATGTGACTTGATTATTACTGAGGCAAAGCCATAGAGAACGAAGAAGACCTTCATTTTGGATATTAACTCTGGATCCCCTGCTCTTAGAACAGAGGAAAATTACCCTATTACTTTCATGAACCTTCAAAGTAATAACAGAAACATCAGTGCAGTGCCATAATGATACTCTAGGGCAACCGGACAAAAATGATAGTGTATTATAGACATAATAGACTAGTTTAAGTACTCAAGCTAACTTAGAAATGGATGTTCACGACCTCTGTTTATTTTTTCTTTCAAATGTTGTTACAGTAATTTAATTTCTGAACTGCTGTGATACTTACAACCAACCAACAACCATTGAACAGTATATAAAAAATAATTTGCTTGATTCATATTCATCACAAACTGCCTGTTTTGGATTTGATTTCATTTGTTTCTATCCGTTGCATGTTTTCCTTTGTTCCAGGCCACATCTACACGAAGCCAAAGCTTTCCTTATCCAATTTTATTTTTTCCTCTTTCTAAAAAAATGATTGTCTCAAGAAATATCTGTGTTCACACGAAGCCACTTTAAGTGACTCAAAATGATGAAGTAAACATAAGTTCACCCTGTGTTATTAAATTTAAGTTCTACCTTTTCATTCAGTTGGTGTCTGGTATTGTTTCTCTAGACACACGGATATGTTGCCCTCTCACATTTGGATTATCTGAGTTTGTTTTATTAAAGAACCTTTTGTTTGTGGAATTCTTTTTCATCATCTTCCTCTATACCCGAGTGTGACAATATTCAAGTGTTTTGGGTAAAACCGCAATCCCTCATTGATAGTGTCTTGAAACGTAGTATCAGTTTGCATACATTTTGATAGAGGCATGTATTTCCAATGAAAGTGTGAAGTGAAGTGACATTCAGCCAAGTATGGTGACCCATACTCAGAATTTGTGCTCTGCATTTAACCCATCCGAAATGCACACACACAGAGCAGTGAACACACACACACACTGTGAGCACACACCCGGAGCAGTGGGCAGCCATTTATGCTGCGGCGCCCGGGGAGCAGTTGGGGGTTCAATGCCTTGCTCAAGGGCACCTAAGTCGTGGTATTGAAGGTGGAGAGAGAACTGTACATGCACTCCCCCCACCCACAATTCCTGCCGGCCCGGGACTCGAACTCACAACCTTTCGATTGGGAGTCCGACTCTCTAACCATTAGGCCACGACTTCCCTGAACCTGGGTTTGTTAATTTCAAAGGCAGCATTTCTAATTTTTATTAAAAGTAAAATGATCTAATATTTATATTTTATTTTGTTTGACATATCCACAAAATAAGTTGGATTTTGTCCAGTTAGCTGGCCATTGTTGCAAAAATAACACCCCTGTGACTTGCCAAAATATCTGGGTTCATTTTGCAATAATGAGCAGCTGGCTTACTTACGTTCAGGACTGACACCAGAATACAACATTATTTTCCCATGATTGTGCCTTCCAAAGTATAAATATTGCTTACTTGCAGAGCGTGTTGATTCTTTCCTAACCAATTTACAGTTAACTTCTCAGTAACTATCCAGGGGTCACCCTTACCTGTGACCTTTGAATGAACCATGTAGTTTCAGCACTTTTTTTAATTGGTAGGCTCCAACTGTACATCTGCATCAGTGTCGCACATCAGTGTTTTTGTTCCCATCAAGCTAATTATATCAGTAAAATGCTGTTGTCCACGAGTAGGTGTTTGTGTAAGAGGCTGCCACAGTGTGTGTATGTGTTTCAGAGCTGTGAATGAGCCTGTCTTTGTGTATTAGAGCCTGTGTGTTGGTGTGAAAGTGTGTAAACGCACACTGATACAGCGCTGTGCTCATTAAGGAGCTCTGGCTTGGCTCCAGGGCCACATGTTTCTCCTGTGCAGTCCTCGGCTATTTCTGTCTGCAGTGTTTGGCTTGGATTTATACTCAGCTGCACTCTCAGTCACCTTGTCTTTTCTTGTCTCATTCTTCATACAGGGTTAACACATTTCTATCTAGGCTGGCTAATAGATCTATCTGTACACCTGTTTTGATCAATTTAGAGCGTGTGTGTTTGAGAGAACAACTGGACTGATGGCAACCTTAAAACCTTGTGTTCACATAGTCTCGTTCAGTGTTAGTAACCTTCACTGTCTCCTTAAAACAACAGCTTTTGAACACATGTACAGTATTTCTGCAAAGCCACATGTTTCTGACTATGTTAAGTGTAAAATAATGTGGGGCGGTCCTTTGAAACCTGATTGGTACTCATTTGAAACTCATGTTTCCTAACAATATGTGGTAGTAAATTATTGCCTATTATTATTTATGCTAGGATAACATTATTTTAGGATTTTATTGTCTAATATTATTGATGCTCATATTATTGCCTATTTGTGGCATTTTGGCTAATACTATTTATATTCGGATCGTACTGGCTATTATTAATGCTAAGAAATGATTGGCTCATTATTATTGCTCGAATTTTATTGGTTAATGTTATTTTACGCTAAGATGTTATTCACTAATTTTATTTAGATATAGATACTTGTGAATTTTATTTAGGCTAAGATATTATTGTCTAATATTTATGCCTTGAAGTTATTGGCAAATGTTATTTATTCTAGGATATATGCTAATATTAGTAAGGCGTGGAAATTGTTGGCTAATGTTATTTATGCTGCAATACTAAACGTTATGTATGTTAGGATGTTATTGGCTAATATTATGTAAACTACGATTTTTCTGGCTAATACAATTTATGCTAGAATGTTATTAGCTAATATTATTTATATTTATGTATTATTGTCTTATACTGTGTATGCAACATGGTCTTGTTTACGTCAGATTAGACCTTTTGTCAGATTTGGAGAAAATGGTTTAATATTAAATGTGACATTTTCAATACAATAATTTTGAAAACAACCTATGTAATATATGTAGCTAACTTGAGTGGTCAGATCTTGCCTTTGAGTTACCTCACCTCAGGTTAATCAGCATTAAGTTACAGTGAAACAGTGACTGCATTTCAGGGTTTGATTTTGTGTCTTTTTGTTATCATGCAATAACCCTCAGAGGTTTGGAGATTTCAGATGACAGATGCTCTGCAAGTTATGTGATGTTACTTACTGCCATTCTTTCGTCACTGGAGACGTTTTTCCTGGACCTGTGTCCCCTCTTGACAGCCAAAGTGTGTTTTTGCACCTGAATGAAGAAGACCACTTGTATATCATGTGAAGTGCAGTGAAAGGTGTGAGAGATGTGTGTTTGGAGATATACAGATGTTTGGAAGGGAAGAATGTGTGATTTCCTATAGGGTGTTTACTGTATACAGTGTGTGTGATGTGCTGAGGGGCAGTGGGAGTCATGTTTGTGTGTGGAAGGAGATGAGGGAGTGGGAGAGGGGGATGTGTTTGCTCATGCATCTGTGTTTGCGGCTCTCTGGGAGGATTAGCCCTCAGCTTCATGGATCTTTGTGGAAAGACTGATCACTTTGTGTCCATTCTGAATCTCTCTCTCCATCCCTCCAACTCTTTTAACAGCTCAGTCTAGAAAATACAGTTCACCTTTTTCTACCAGACACCTCACGTATTCATCTCACAGTACCTCTCCACAGATACAAGTCTCTTTCACTGATCACATGACCTGGCTTGCTTGTCAACCAGCCCCTTCCCCAGAGGAAGCTCAAGGTTGCCGTGGGGATGAGGATCCTGATGGAAGATTTGGGGAATCGGATGTTACCATGACAGAGCCCGAGTCTGAGTCTGGGGAAGGGGTACATTGGCTATTTATTGCAGCTGTTTGCTTGTTTAGTCTCATTATTTATTTTTGCACTAATGAGGGAACCTTTTCTCACATTCACCAAAGTCAGATATTTCTATCTTACCTTACAAACTCGCATTAATGTCTAATTTTAACAGTCCAGTTGACTGCAGAAATTTAATGTACGCTATAGATTAAAAGTTTGTGGTCAGTTTATAATGTTTTTTTTAAAGAAGTCTCATCCAGGCTAAATTTAAATAAAAAAGTAAATAAATAAATATGTATTCTAAAATATTAATTAAATTTAATATGACTGTTTTCTATTCTATTCGATTTTAATATTTTATTATAATTTTTATTTTAATTTATTTTAAAATGAATTTTTTTCCTTTGAGAGCAAAGCTGAATTTTCAGCAATTATTACACCAATCTTCAGTGTCACATAATTTTTTTAGAAATCATTCTAAGTATTTGATTTGGTAAAAACAAAAAATCATATTATTAATGTTGAAAGTTGTGCTGCCTAATATTTTTGTGAAAACTGTGATAATTTTCAGGATGAAGGGATTTTTTTTTTTTGTAGAAATCTTTTGTTACATTATAAATGTGTTTACAGTCACTTTAGATCAACTTAATGCATCTTTGCTGAATAAATGTAATAAATTATCCATATTACTAATTTCTATCAAAAAAGAACCCTGCAATTTTTAACATGATGTATTTACGAGGTAAACAGTATATTCAGCAAGAGAGAAAAAAAGACTTGTATTTGATTGTATTTGTCTGGAACTGATTGAACCTTGAAAGTTTCAAGGCCTGAGTTGGAATAAGAGGCTTTGATTAAAGTTGCAAGTTGTTTTAGAGGTGGAGCAATTTAAAGATGAAAGGTTAAGAATATAACACTTTTTATTTGAACAGTGTGCACTGACCAGGAATGCGTTTTGAAGCCCTGATCAGACAGAATGTGTTTTTCAGGTTTGAAAACATGAGTCACACCACACTGCCTGTTTTGGTTGACTTTTTTTATTTAGAAAAGAGCAATGTGCCTCAGGGTTTTTTATGTTGTAGGCAACCGCCGAATCAGTTGTCCTGTCAGTCTAATTAAGGATTATAGTGCGAGTGCTCTAAAATCTTTGGTTTGGTTTGGTTGGATTGCAACTTCATACGCTCAGAGCAAAAACGTGAAGCGCAGCCGGTGAGGTGACTAAGACGTGGGGCACCTGAAGGTGAAAAAAATCAACTCTGAGCAGAAAAGCAGACATTTTCCCATTGTCCAATGGAATGATTGGAGAGGCGGGCCTTCCGTTGTGGTGACGGAAGATAACGGTTGCTTGGAACGTCCAGAGACTGCAATGGAGGAGAAACTTGTGCTGGCTGTAACGGGTTACACAGAGCTGTATTTTATTTTAAGTTGCTGCTAATATGACAGTTTTCCAGTAAACCAAAGATTTTGGATCAGTCGCACTATAATCCTTGATTAGACTGACATGACAGCTGTTTCAGCCTAGCAAAATAAAAAAATAAAAACCCTGCAATGGTTTTTTGGGGCCTAAATCCTTATTGATTAAGAGTGAACCAGCCAGCCACTGTTTCCATTTTAGCTGTCATTTTGGTTTGTCAGAGAACCATCTGTTTTTGCAGACATGGGTTGATTATCTTTTGCAGTCAGAACAAAAAAACTGGATGGGTTATGGCCATTATTAAACACAAAGAGCACATCTGACTATAAGCTTTGGACAAGCAGTGAGACAAGCAACATTTCATGACGTTGTTGTCCCGAGACACACTGCATACTTCCAGTGTCGATTGGGTTTGCAGAGATTAACCAGCACCACAGTTTTTAATAAAAAAATGGTGTAAAAGCAATTTTCATTCAGAAATCTCAGAAATAATTACAAAGAATTTTCAATAAGTACATTGAGTTAAATGTGAAATTTTGAAGTATAAAGATTTAAGTTGTATTTTCTTCCAACTTTTTTTTTTATAGGGTAAACTCAGAAGCTGCGGTCAGTAATATTTATGTTTTTGAAAAAAGTCTCTCTGTTTTCATAAAAATACAGTAAAAAAAGCATTATGAAATACTGTTTTATTACAAGTCAGTTACAATTTTACAATTACATTTTAATTTCTTCTTTTGAAATATTTGGTGATCTAGAAACACTCCTTATTATCCCTGTTGAAAACAGTCATGCTAATTCATATTTCTGTGTAAAACCATGATGCTTTTTACTGGATTCTTTGGTGAAAATAAAGTTCAAAAATACAGCATTGATTTGAAACATATATCTTTTGTAATATTATAAATGTCTTTATTGTACCTTTTAATCAAATCAATGTATGTTTGCTGCATAAAAGTATTAATATCTTTAAAAGTAAAAATCTTACTGACCCCAAGCTTTTTTATATTTATTTAATGGGATGCCATGAGCAAAAAATATCGCTGATTTCAAACCAGTACTTCTGGGGGTTCCTGCACCAGCTGAGCAACTGCCACTGAGATGAATGGAAATGCTAACGGATAGCCTTCTCCAGGTATTAGAGACCTCCTTGGAGCAAATGCTCAGCAGGCCCGTGCGTTAAAGGCGCAATATGTAATTTTTCTGCTTTAAAAATAGCAGATATCACTATATCTATGTTATATATATTTTTTAGTTGTGTACTTACATTATCCCGACAGTTTCCACGAACTTTCAAATCTGGAGAAAATTATAGTTTAATTAGAAGACACGGCACGTTTCTTTATTTCCGCTTTGTCGCCCGTCTATGGCATCAATTAACCTTAGACCCCACTAGTTTATCTTACTTCCTGCGGAACCCGGCGGAGCCGCCAAATACAAAGGCGAACAGAAGCAAAGACGAGACGTAGAAGAAAAAGTAGTAGCTAGCCTTGACTATTATATTTTATATTTATATTGTTTATATTAGTATTTATACCTCAATCAATAACTTAGTTATGGATCATGATTATGCTTTGCCTGCACGTTCTGTGAAGCGCAAACGTACGTGTGAAATAAATGACCTGAGAAGGTTTTGGGACAAGAGAAGAAACGAGACACGGGTAAATATAGGAGTTGCATTTCCAAGATAGAGAGAGCTTCGTGACAAGCTGAAACTACAGAGAGATTCTTGCATTCTAATAAACAGGTATGCATCCATTCAGCTAACTATATCTATCCGTATATATTGTGAAACGATGATGTCTGGTGTAAAACGCAGACGGACTAGCTCTCATGTAGAGTATAATAATGTAAATCAACATTTGTTCTATATCTAGCTGGATAAAGTAGCTTCAAATGCAGTTCACTATCTTGTTCGATATCATAGTATAAACATAATTATAATTATTAACGAAAGGCAACCGGGTTTTTTAACATATATTACTACTAGCTAGATGGAATATTGATTTGATAGGGGTCTGATAATTCATATATCTCTCCGTTCGAAAATACGTGATTGTCAAAATACTAAGGCCGGTGACACACTGGCTGCGTGGCGGCTGCCTCGCGTTTTCTGTGTCTTTACACACCAGAACCGTGCTGCTGCTGCTGTAGGTGACATAGAGGGAGACCGCCGACAGACCAGGCTCTTGTCTTCATGACAACAATATCTATACTTCATGTTGAACATAAATATAAAGCCTACTGATAAAGGACACCGTCAACAGTATTGACGGCAAAATAGACTATGTTTGACAGGTGCAATATTTGAAAATCGATATTTATTTATTTTTTAAATTACATTTATATCTGAATTTATGTCTTACCTATTGACTTTCAAACATCAAAATGTCATGAATTAATATGTATTTGTGTACAAAATTACATATAAACATATGTTCCTATTATATTTTGCCTAGAAACGCTTCCAACACGCGTGCGTGTTGCGTGAAAAATAGGCGTCGGTTCTATTTCTAGCATGCACGTTGTTTCCGTGTGGCTCGAGCCGCGCCTGAGACGCGCGTCTCACGCAGGCAGTCTGCAAGCTCTAACCTATTAACATGGGAGCCGAATTAAAAACTGACACGCCACGCAGCTGAGACGCTTGCGCCACGCATCCAGTGTGTCGCCGGCCTCAGTTAAACTGAGTGAGGAATGTGGGGAGCGACAGAGCGCGTGTTCCAATGAACAACAACTCCCATGAGCCTACGCTCTTTCCCGACGTCATCAAAGTACGTCTCATGTTATTATTTTGATTGAGTGACCCCTGGTGGCCAAAAATTCCATACTATACGTTTAATCCATCTGTGAGCGAGATGTGCATGGAAAGAGTCAGACCCAGCACACTAGGCAGACAGCAGAAGAGGGAGTAACATCCTGCAGTGGGTAAAGGCAAATTGAAAGAGAAGATGAAAGACAAACAGAGAAAGGAGAGAGAAATGAAGAACAGGCCATGCAACATGCTGAACCGCACTATGTACCTTAAGGCAGAGCATGGCACAAACAAACATGGAGACGCAAATATACTGAATCATAAAGGAAATTCTTACTTTGGTACAGGAGGAAGGTCACTAATATTGACCACCTTATTGTTATATGACTAAATGGTCTGAAAGCATTTTGTGATACTAAGAAATGCAATAGAAAATCAGAAAGGGGTCAAGGATGCTGACCAAAAGGTGATAGAGTTTCTTTCTACACGGAACAAAAGGTGCGTTTTGATTCAGAAAGATGCAATTAAGTCTGACTGGAGTTGCTTGAAGTGGGCAGGAGTGGACATACCTTTTTTTAGATTGAATGAGTGTGGAAAGGTCTGGCAACAGAAAGCTGAGAAGTCCATGAACACAGCAAATGGAAAATGAGTGGAAAGTGAGAGAGGCATTGGGAGGGAGGGGCTGGGGAAAAGGAGGTGTGGCCTGCATTCTATTCTGCCTATCACATCCAGACAGGGGCAGGCAATGAGAACTGGTGTAGGAGCGAATGAGAGGAGGAAAGAGAGAGAGAGAGAGAGAGAGAGAGAGAGAGAGAGAGCATGTGAAGGAGAGAGGTAGACGGAGATATATTCTCAGTCCCTCAGCCGGTGGCAGAGAGCTTGGTCGTTCCAGAATAGCACAGGACGGTCCTGGTCCAAAGTCTGTTTCAGAGTGCGGGCCAGACAGTATGTCGGATTCTGAAGCCAAAGTGAACTCCAAAAAAGCAGGCATTCGGGCTGCTGTCATTCTGATCGGACTACTGCACAAGACCAGACGGCAGAAGGAGAAAGAGAGGGACAAGGAGCGGTGGGTGAACTTTTCCCATCTTCTGGTTTGACCTGATGTTCAGATCTGGCTGTTGTTACTGGCCTGTGCGCTCTGGTTGGCCTGTTTTTTATTTTTATGAGGTTTATGGCTATGTAGGTCATTGTATGTACACTTTATACATTTATTGTTGTCCCAGAGTGTGTTGTAATTGGGTCAGTATATAGTAAAGGACCTTTTTTTTGTGTGGCTCATTTGAGGATGTTCTCGTTCCAAGCTTGTCTTCCTCTTCATATGCCCCAAAGCAAAATTTCAGATGCAGATATTTCTTAATCATAGCTCAGGATACTTAATGGAGTTCTCAATTATGTGTCACTGAAGTATCTCAGCTGTTTCTGATGGAGAAATTACATAACACACAAATATGACAATTGTTGTTATATAGTTAAAGTACGGTGGGAAGTCGTTGCCTAGTGGTTAGAGAGTTAGACTCCTAACCCTAGGGTTGTGGGTTTGAATCTCAGGCCAGCAATAACACGACTTAGGTGCCCTTGAGCAAGGCACTGAACCCCCAACTGCTCCCCTGGCTCCGCAGCATAAATGGCTGCCCACTGCTCCGGGTGTGTGTGTGTTCACTGCTGTGTGTGTGCACTTTGAATGGGTTAAATGCAGAGCACGAATTCTGAGTATGGGTCACCATACTTGGCTGAATGTCAAGTCACTTTCATATAACATTATCATGGATTGCATTTTTGGTCTTGAAAGAATATGATGAGAAATGTTTAATTTAATCACAGACTTGGCAAATCTCAGTACAGTTTGAGACATTGTTTAGTGTTATTTATTTGTATATTTCATTTTCATTTCATTTCATTTATTTTTTTATATTAATATTTAGGCTTTGTTTTATTTCAATTTTAGTTCTTCAACTTTAGTCGGCAACATATCTTTTTTTTTCATTTAATATGTATGTTATTTTAATTAACAAATGCTATAAAGATTTTTGAATAACATTAGTTAAAAATATCAGTAACAGTTGAGAGTCTTCTGAAACTTTGTGTGACCTGCCCTGCTCTTTATCTAATATTATTACCGTCTAAGAGAAACAGTTAAGACACAGTAATAAGAAGAGTGCATATGTATTTTTTCTTTCCTGTGTAACTGTCCATGTACACAGAGATCCAAGCAAATAAAGCTCTGTTAAATAAACAGAGAATATAAAGAGAGCGCGTAAGAGACAGAGCGGTATATAATTTTCACCAATATCTTCTGGTCAGGGTCATGCAGGGTCATTACTCAGCTTCTCCAGTGTGTTGCTCTGTATCAACTGGCATCATTATTGCAAACAGTGGCCCCCGTGTAAACTTTGTATTAATCATTAATTTAAAACTGATTTGACTGCATACTGACACACACCCAAAACAAAATCTTTTACACAGATGCAGTCTTGCAGCTTGGAACCACACAATGCGATTTGTGTTCACAGGCACCGCGTGTGTGACTCCATTTGCATAGATCTCATCGATAACTGGCATGGTTACTGACATCACAGCGAGACGGCCCAGCTGGAGTCGTCACTTTTATTCCCTCTAGATCAGTTTTGTCCTGTTCTTCAGCTCAGATGTGCACTCAGTGAGAAGGGAGTCTATAAATCTAACAGGCTTTTCAGATCTCATGTGTTTGAATGAGTGATGAGTGAGGCATATTTGTAAATGTTATAACGGGATTCACCTTGATGGTTGGTTGTTTCAAGTTTGGTCTGTCAGGAAGGTTATTGTTTTAATCGAAAGGTTGATTGCTGTAGTAATTGCATTGTTTTATCTTGAAATTAAAGGTTTGGTGCAAGATTCAAGAGCACTTCAGAGTCTAATTTGTTCTTAGATTAGAGTTGATAGACATTCTTTGAGAAGGTAAAATAACTTTTTAAAGCATTTTCTTAATCAATATTTTTGTCTTGTATTTGAAAAAAAAAATATATATATATATATAGATTATAGATTTATAGAAATATAGATTTTTGTCAGAGAATATGAATTGAATACATTTATTTAATTATAAATATTTCCTACACTATACTATTTAGTCATTATTCTTCTAAAAAAATGTATTATTTGTTTTTACCTCATTGGCAGATTTTATTGTAAATATTTAAGTTTAACTTTTTGGGGCATAAAATAAAAAAGGAAATAGTGAGTGCAGTGCTTTATACTATTTTCCAGTGGGTTGACTGATGATACATTCTCTGAAAATACAATGTCATTTATTTTCCAATCCAATTATTATAAAACAAGGTAAATCTACTTTTGTAAGATAGACTTATAATAGAATATATTTAATAATTAATATAAGATGTCTTCATGAATTTTATAATAAAATGTATGAATTTTTATTAAATTAAATTCATAATAGTAGTTCATCTTATTTTATTTCTGAAAGAGGTTTTATTTTAAGCATTTAAGAACTTTCTGTAGCTTAAAAAAATAAATAAATAAATAAATAAATAAATGAGGTTTCATTGCTTCATACTACTTTCCATTGGTTTATATTTTGATATGTTCTCTAAAAAATAGTCTTAATATCTTAATACCCTCAAGTAAATGTATTTTATTCATTGTTATCTTTTGACATATTTACTGGAAAACATGACAAAAATGCTTAACTTGATAATATTTGCATTATGTTTGTTGTTTCCAGTCTCTCTTCGCTAGTTTTATTTTGGTTATTAGTAAGTCTTTATTTGACATGATGTTCCTCTTCCATTTATCTTGGCAAGTGCTATAAGATGAGAGCAGCTGCCAAAGCATTTCTTCATAAGTTCATTAAGCACCAAAGCAAATGTTGTTCTGGTTTCCTGTTTCTTTCACCGAAATCTAATTTTCTCCACATTCATCACTCATTTCTCCCATGATCCTGTCTCCTGCAGCCCCTGACCTCCTGACTCATTCTTTTTCCATCACACTATATTTTACTTTAGGTTTTTTTTCCACTGTTCTTCATCATGTCATTTCTTCACGTGTAATTTTGATCCCTATGCACCTCCGCTGTGCCCTCCCCACTTACTTCCTCTTTGCTCAGTTGTCCCCCACCCCTTCTGTTGTTGAGAAAGTATATTTGATTAGCAGCTGTGTTAAATTAAACTAAACTAGGTCACATTTTGCCCTCTGTCTCGCTTATAAACATACAAAGACTCAAAGTCCTTTAGGTCAGAGGATAAGATTCCAGTTCAGTTCCTCATTCACTACCACAGATGCATTCATCGTCTGTAACTGTAAGAGCAAGTCATCGTGAGTACCGTACCTGGAAAAAACATGTGGCTCATTCATCCAGAAGAGGCTGTGAAACAGACCTCTAGCTGCCAGCACAATGGCAGAGCACACTCAGTGATATACACACAGTATGTCATAAAAACTCAAAGTAAAGGGCTCAAATGGCAGCACTTTGTGAAAGTGATGGATTATGATATAATCATGTTCCTTATCAGTCCTGCTAAACAGAAACATTAAATGGACAGAATATTGCTTTTGAAGCTCCATGAACATTTAGATTTTCAGTATACTGTCTTATACAATATACTTATCTGGTTGAACTTTGCATTAGTGTTGCTCATTTGATTTTTAATTTAATTTTAATGACTCTAACCTGTTATGGTGTACAAAGTAAAAACTAAAAAACATTTTTCTTGTATCCATATCCATTATTATTTTTTTTTAAGTATATATTATATATGTATATATATATATATATATATATATATATATGGTGTTTATCATACTGTATGTTGTGTATTCATCAGTTCATTTTATGTAAGATTTGCATTGCTTTTTAAAACTTTTTTTTATAAAATAATAAATCCAGAGCATAAATAAGGAAGATTTATGAACAAAATTTAATCTTTTAGAATGATCTGTCTTGTGACAGATGTGTTTGGCTCAACTAAGCTCAGAGAAAACAGAGTGTGAAAACTGATATCAAATCAATCAAAATTCAACCATAAAGCCATTTTTTCCCCAGCTTCACTGTTGCTGTAGTTACTGTGTTTTACCGTTGGTGGAAGTATAGCTGACACTCATTATAAAGATAAAAACATATCTTCTGCTGTGTGTGTATATTGGTTCATTGAGCTGTATTAGTAAGTGGAATAGATGTGGTGACAGTTTCTCTCTTAACAAGTGCTCTGAGACGTTTCACTGGCAGGTTGTATTGAGCCTATTTACAGAGCAGTTGAATTGAGGAGGGTATTTTTAGAAGTCACGTTTCTTTTCCCCTTTTTCTCTCCCTTTCTTGCTCTCCCAGAACCCTGTGGCATCCTCTTTTTAGCTCCTGTTAGACTGTTGATTTAGTGATATGGACAAAGGATTAATGCATTTAAAAACCCCAGAGAAGCACAGGTTGCTTTAATGGAGGAAGTGATATCAAAAGCTCCCACCACCAGCCCCCCTTAAAGCCCATGTATTGGTCTGCTGAGACTTGTCCAGGGTCTAGGAGTTTGTTTAGGCAGAAGAGGGGGCTTTTTCAGGAATTTTTGGATATGGTAAACCTCCAAAAATGAACAATTGTCCAATTTGTCCAAAGGCAAATAAACAGAAGTTGCTCTCACAGTTATGCTGGAGGCAAAAACGTACTCGGACTGAAAACTGTCAAACGGATGATGGAAGGTATCGCTGATTTGAGAATGCATTTGATTTATTCAGACAGTTGGAAAGAGGGATTACGCATAAAAAGGTTTGATTTTATTCTCTGATTTGTTAAGTTCTCTTTCTGCTTTTTGTTTTCTTGTTTTGTTTTAGAGTTTGATTTGTAAAGTAAAAACTTTAGAATCACTTACCAAAAAGTAACATGGCATGGTAATACTATAATAATTAGTAAAAGTAATACTATTTATAAAAGTGAAGATGCCACAGGTCGCCCAAATATGATGTTCCTACTGTGTGGGTCCCAATTTCTAAATTATAACAACAGTTATTAAAATTTCATGTATGATTTACATTTAAGTAATTTTCTCTCTGAAATACTGTAGCTACACATTTATTTTAGAAACTGCTAGTTAATTTCACAAATAATTACAAAGAAACGGCAAGTAACAAATTGATTTGTAAAATAGAAAGACTAAAATATTATTTTTGTGTACAACATACTCCAATAATCTTTATGACTTCAAAATTAAATTGGAAAATCATTTTTTTTTTTTTTTTACAGTGTATTAAATTTGGAATTTCAACAGAAATGACAGGTAACATTTTGAACTAAATGTAAGAATATATATATATATTTACTTGTATAAAAACCCATTTATGCTGTGAAATAAATGTTATATACTGTACATATGTTAAAATATTAGCTGAAAAATATTTACTTGGTGTTAACCTGACACTTCATCTTTTATTTTATTTTTTATTTTAGTATTATGAACTTTAACCTATAACGTAAAAAAAATAATGGAAACAAGAGAGTTCGATTTTTGACTGTGACGTCTAGATTGTTGTATAATCCTCAGAATTTCCTCTATTTCAAAAGCTAAAAACAGTATTTTTAGCCTTAGTCTGTAGGAAAGGAATGATTAACATATAAATGTATACAGTTTAGTCCTGACTGCTTTACTGCTACTCTTGTTCTTCTGAGAGTTATTCGCCATAGGCTGCTGCGGTAGGATGTCAGCCCTTGAGCAGTTGCCATAGTAGCAAGGCTGGTCTTGCTAAAGTGTAATGCTACTGTAATGGCTTTATTAATTGAGTTATTGATTGTCTACAGACAAAATCTCAGGTAGAGTAAAATTAAGAACAGGTGCAAAGAGCCAAGGGCCAACCGGCTTCCTCTCCAAAAAAAAAAAAAAAAGTTTGTAGAGGTTTATTAATTAGCCAGATGTGTTTAATGTGTCATTAAGCGATCATAGAAAGGTTGACAACTGCTATTTTATGTTGTTGTGGGAATTAGTTATTGAATATCTGTGCCGTCTGTTAAAGAGGAATAAGTTTGAATTTGATCATATAAAAATCATAGCACATTGTCTTAGCACAATAACAAATTCAATATACAATACTTTAATAATTTGCTTACAAATTAAATTAGCCCTTTAAATAAGCCCTATTGAGCGACTTTTGTGTGCCGCTCTAATTCTTATCACAGCAGGGACTAAAAGCAGAGAGGATTTTAACAGCACTCAGTATCGATTGTTCCTTTTATGTGTTAAAATGTTCTGTTTCAGCAGCAATAATCTCTTAATTAAATGTACATATGGATCATTTGTGATTGTGTTAGTTTGTGTACTCAAAGTTTGTGTGTCTGAATAAGTCTATGTGGTACACCATGTCTGGGACACTGCCCGCTGTCCACATTTCTCACTTTCTATAAATAGCCTCAATATATCATCGTACAACAGAAAGCAGCACTCTGACCACTCTAGCTGCTATCTGAGGAATAAACATACTTAAAAGACACTGGTATTGCTTCCCATAATTCCTTGCTGGAAGAAGAATGATAAAAGACTACCTCAGCATGTGGACTGTCAGTGATGTGGCTGCAGTTTGCCATTTGAAATTATCAAAAAGGGAATGATGAAGTTCATCATTGGTTTTCATGGGTCAAAAATAATTTTTATAATTAGAATTTAATTGTCAACCCTCCCGCAGTATTTCATTTCCTCCTGTCTAGTGTCCTATCCTATTTAATTAGTTAGTGATCATGTATAGTCAGTATCACAAAATAAACTCCAACAGGGTAAACAGTATCTGTGCTTTCCAAATAAATAATTGAATAAATAAACTCAACAATATTTTATTTTATTTTATTTTATTTTATTTTATTTTATTTTATTTTATTTTATTTTATTTTATTTTATTTTATTTTTTTTATATTATATTTTTTATATTTATATATTTTATATTTATATTTTTTATTTTTGTGAGTTAGTAGATGGCAAAGCTGATTTTTCAACAATCTTTTGTAAAATTATAAATGTACCTAATGTCACTTTTTGATCAATTTAATGCAATGAAAACAAATGTAATTTGTAAAATAAATATATATATATATATATACAGCAGGAATTGTGGGTGGGGGGAGTGCATGTACAGTTCTCTCTCCACCTTCAATACCACGACTTAGGTGCCCTTGAGCAAGGCATCGAACCCCCAACTGCTCCCCGGGCGCCGCAGCATAAATGGCTGCCCACTGCTCCGGGTGTGTGTTCACAGTGTGTGTGTGTGTTCACTGCTCTGTGTGTGTGCATTTCGGATGGGTTAAATGCAGAGCACAAATTCTGAGTATGGGTCACCATACTTGGCTGAATGTCACATCCCTTTCACTTTCATGTATATGTATATGTATATGTATATGTATATGTATATGTATATATATATATGTATATATATATATATATATATATATATATATATATATATATATATTATGTGAGTAAAAAGAGACCACAGTGTGACACAAGATCATATTTCTTTAGAAAATTGGTCGCCGCAGAATATTTCGACCAATCAGAATCAAGATGGCTGTGTTACAGTTCTCTACTTTCAGTTCTCAGTCTGTATGTTGTCTTTCTCTCTTTGGAGTGTAATCAAAGCATGAGGCATGTTGCCGGAACATTAGATAATCATAATCACTGGGCAAATGTGATTAGTATTGAATCAGTCCTAATCAAAGAGGCAGATATACAGCCTTGTGATGAAACTGTGGACTGGAAATGAAGGGAGACAGCATATGCTGGACACAACTAGAGATATCGCAGCTTCCCAGTTCTCCCTATGAGCTGATAAGATTCTCTGTAACCCATAGGTGTGATTTACTGTGATTGTTAATTGTGTTTCTGGCCTGCTGTAAGGCTTTATTCATTTGTAAGCATCGTAAATGTACTCTGCAGTCAAGTACCAGGAAAAAGTTTCATATAGCTATAAAATAATCCTATTTCTAAGTTTTCATCTTTCCATGTTGCACGGCACAGCAAACCTCTCAGCTCTCATATACATTTTATGAGTTTAAACATATGAAATCTTGATCACATTTTGTCCTTGTGCAATGAGTTAAGCCTTCATTCAGTTTTAGGAAGGAACACTTCACCCAAAAATGAAACTTTGCTTAAAAGTTACACTGTAAAAATTAAAAAGTTAGTTCAACTCAAATTTTCAAGGCAACCGACTGCACAGAATTTTCGAGTTGAAGATATCAACTTAATTTTTTGTTTTGAAGAACTACAATTATTAAGTTCTGACAACTAAGTTTTTTCAATTCAAGTTACTGAAACTTTCAAGTCTGTAAAAGTTTACTATTTTGAGTTCAGATTACCAGATATTTTACTAATAGAAAAATTCTTGTCACAGCAGCTGAACAAACAATTACTGTTGTTGATGTATTTTTTTCTGGAAACAAAAAAAAATAATGGTTAAAAAGTCACAACATCATAAAAATGTATGTTTTCAAATGAAAAAGGAGAAAGGATATGATAATCCAATAAATCTTTGTTTGTAAGACAACTTACAAGATTATTATAACCAGAAAATAGACCAATTTAACATACTCTAGGCCTGAATAACAGACACACAAACCTCAAGAACGGTGACAACCAACACATGTTAAAAAAGATGAGCTCTTTACATCACAGTAAAACAAATAACTGACAATAATGATAAAACAATAATAAAAAAAACCCTGAAATTAGGACAGCAAACAGCAAAACAATAATGCTATAACAGTAACTGCCTTATTTATTCATGCTGCAATGCATGCTGGGAACTCACAAAGCCTTAACATTTCAACAATTTGATTATGAAATTATGTGTTTGACTAGTTGGGGCAACATTTGAGGTCATTTTGTTGGTCTGACAAGGATTTTTGTGTAGTTTCAAGAAAATAGAATTTTTTGGTATTTGAGACTCAGAAGTTTTCGTGAACTGGAAAATGAGAAGTTTACTTTTTTACAGTGTACTCGCCTTCAGTTCATCCAAGATGTAGTTAGGGCCCGGGCACTGCAGTGCGAGGACCTTATTGGAATTGCTCCGTTTATTGAGTTTGTTTCTTTATCTGCACAGATTGGGAGAAATTACCAATGGATCCCCTGTAGTGCATTGGTGCTTTTAGAAAGACAGTTCAAACAGCTGATAAAAACATCACAATAATCCACAAGTAATCCATATGACTCCAGTCATCATGTTAAGTGAAAAGCTGCATGTATGTAAGAAACAAATGCATCAATAAGATTTTTTAACTTTAAACTGTCAATTTAGACCAAAATACCAGTCTATAATCCATTATAATACTTGCTTCAGTGGATAAAGGCCTTATAAACGGTGCTTGATCTGGCAGATAAGGTGACTTTTTCACTGGAGAAAGCAATATTATGGATAGAGGACTTGTATTATCCGAATATGAAGATAAATATCTTAATGATGGATTTGTTTCTTAAAAACATGCAGCTTTTTGCTTCACAATATGTACTTGACAGACTGGCATTGTGTGGATTACTTTTGATATTTGTATCAGCTGTTCGACTCATTCTGATGGCACCCATTCACTGCAGAGGATCAGTTGATGATGCAATGCTAGATTTAGAAACAAAGTCATCTACATCCTGTGAGATGACCGATCCCTTCATGCTAAGTGAGAGTGATGTAGTCAATGATGCAGTTACATCAGAAATAAATATCATTAGACGGTCAAAATGCTGATCACACACCCAAAACACATTACATTAACATTGTGTTCCCTAAAGCAGGGGTGTCAAACTCAGTTCCTGGAGAGCCAGAGCCCTTCAGTTTCGTTCCAACCCTGCTCCGACACACATACCTTGTAGTTTTTTTAAATAAGCCTTGGTGTGTTTAATCAGGGTTGAATCTAAGCTAAAGCTCCGGCCCTCCAGGAACTGAGTTTAACACCCCTGCTCTAAAGCCACAGAGGTTTCAGACTGCATATGAATGCAGTGCATATGTATTCCAGTGCCCATGTTAAAGGTGCTCTAAGTGATGTCACACATTTTTTAGGCCAAAACATTTTTTGTCACATCCAGCAAACATCTCCTCACTACCCGCTAGCTGCTTGTCCCCTGAACACACTGTAAAAAAACGGGGTCTCTCTAGACACCACAGGCTCCACAAATATCAAGAAAAACAAACTGGGCTCACCCGCACCACAAAACATAACAAACTGTTCCAGCCAATAACCGACAAGAAAGATTTTGGGGTGGGGTTTGGGGGGTTAGTGCACGGATGAGGAGGAGGGAGGGTCTTGCTAGCCTCCGTTTTGTTTGACAACAATTTGAACGTCAACAAGAAGTTACGACTCCCGGCATCGCTTAGAGTACCTTTAACAGATTACAGCATTCACTTTGCAAAAAATAAAAAATAAGCTTAAAATTCATACACTAGTGTTCAATAGAAATCTGCATTCATTGGATCAAAAATGTTTAATATAAAAAAAATGTAAAATAGCTGTTTTATGTTTGAATATATTTTAAAATGTAATTTATTCCTGTAAATGCATTACTCAGTCTTCAGTGTCACATGATCCTTCAGAAATCAGTTAAATATGCTGATTTGCTGCTTTAGAAATATTTATTATTATGAATGCTGAAAAACATTTATTTGAAACCAAACCTTTTGTAACTAATATTGTAAATGTTTTTTTTCCCTGTCACTTTTGATCAATTCATGTGTCCATGCTCAATAAAAGTATTAATTTATTTCAAACTTTGAACTTTAGTTGTAATAGAGGTAATATATTACATTTTATCTATTTATTGTGAATTTCTACTGGTGTTATCCCATTGCTTATTTTTATTTTATTTTATAATTTATTTAATTTAAAATACATTGTGCTTATATATATATATATATATATATATATATATATATATATATATATATATATATATATATATGTATATAATTTTTTTTTTCTTGCCCTTATGGTTTCAGTATTTTGTTTCTATATTCTGGATTGTATCTTTTGT
The DNA here is from genome assembly GCF_963082965.1 of Carassius carassius. Taxonomy (NCBI): domain Eukaryota; kingdom Metazoa; phylum Chordata; class Actinopteri; order Cypriniformes; family Cyprinidae; genus Carassius; species Carassius carassius. Next base: position 8,935,883 of record NC_081795.1, on the reverse strand, counting down.
AACCTTCCGTAGTTTTTTTATTATTTTTTAAGTATGAGGAATGTTTCGTAATCCATGTTGGCTTCCTCCTAATTTGATAAATCTGTACCAAAATACGTTAGACTGACCCCTCAACCTTTGAAAGCAGCCTCTACTGTTGTCCATCTGTTTGTACTCTTGATGTTAGACCCACACCAGCAGCTGGCATTGTTCTGGTGACCCAGCTGGGAAAAAGATGTGATTTCAGTATAGGGATGAATTTCTGGAGCATGTCCCCCCAAGCAGCTGCCGTCATGGCTAGATGGAATAGCTGTTTACTCAGTGTTTTACATTATGGAAAGACTGGCAGACAGACACACACTCAAATTTGGCTTTTGGGCTAATTGAACTGTTTCTGTGTGCTGGATGTATTTCGGAAAATAAAAAAAGGGAGTATGCACATTAACAAAGTACATTAACATTGACTTTATCCCTTCATCTAATGTGATATTTTAGTAATGTCCAGATCATCTACTCATGCTGAAACCCTCTAGAGAATAAAACAGAAAATTTTCTTTCTCACTGCACTGGATACGGTCCTAAGAGATATAAAGTAAAAATAATTTTATTTACCATAATTTATATATATTTTTTTTCTATTAAGAATTTTATTTGTATATTCTTTATATAATTTTTTTTTATTTTCTGATCTATATTAGACATTTGATGCTTATTTGATATGAAATAGTGCTTAAACTTTTCTGCTTTATTTCTTTTTTTTGTTGTTGTTAATTTTTCAAAGTTATTAAACTGCTATGACTTCATCTTTTTTCAGGTTAAAAATTAAAAATAGGATTTTAAATACTGGATTGTCAATGAGGACTCTTTGGACTAAATCTAGTCATATCTCCACATATATTATGTATTAATATTTTCATTAAATATGTCATTGTTTCCATCCTGTCAGATTGAAATTACTCTCCTTTGTCTTTCATTGAAACCTTCGCAGCCTCAAATACAGTATGTATTATCAAATCTTCCTGTGTTCAATCTTTTTGGAGTTTAATGACCCTCAGAGGTGTAATGTAAGGAAAGATTTTAATGGACCCTCACTTGAGACTTCATTTCTAGACCAGAGTTTGTCTGTCTGACTAATTTTAACCTCTTATTCCAAGTAGCCCCTCTCTCATTTGTCTTTGCCTGAAAGAACCGCTTTTAAAATGCGATAATGTTCCTGTTTGGAGCCTTACAGCTTACTTCATGCCTCGTCCCCCCTCCTTTACCCCTCTTCTCTCTATGTCTTTTTTACAGCAGCACATTTGTCTGCAGGGCTGGCTGCCCTGAGTAGTTCTTGTTATGTCTCTGTGCAGATACCGAAGCAAACAGACGAATTTGTTGTTATTGAGTTATTCTTTCCTGGAGTCTTTCACCTTAGTCTCTGGAGGCCATGTTCTTTTCAGTATACTTTTTCAAAGGGTACTGCACTGACCCTCTGCCCTTCTGTGTGTGTGTGTTTGTATACATCTACGTCTGAAGGCTGGTCTTCTGTTTAAGTGCAAAACTACCACATCTTGGTTAAAACTGTGTGTTGATCTACCTGGCTAACTTTGTTATTTTGAGGGAACCAAATTTCTAAAATATTCAACATTTTGAGACCTGTTTAGTAAACATACAGTATTAGATGATTAACAAAAATGTAAAACAAAAATTCTTCTTACAATCAGTTTAGCAATTTATTTGAAAATGCATAAATAATACCACTGATAATTAACATATTGATTTATTTACATCCCATGAAAATAATAGTAATAATAATAATAATTTTTTACAAAAAAATTTAAATGCAGGCATTTCTAAGAACCTGGGACGTGTCTTCTCAACTTTATTTTCCCTTTAAACTATAAAAAAAAAACATTTTTGTAGTGGTGACACTTATGCACAGTGTGCCTCTTATTTACACAAAGTGGAAAAGCAGTAGTCTTCTGATAGATGAATTATATAAATATTTAATGACTTATACCATGACTTCTACTGTAATGACTGCTGACCATTCGCCAGGCTAACTGTGTGTGCGTGTGTATGTGTGTGTGTGTGTGTGTTTTTTGCAGGAAACAAGAGCTGCTGACCATCTCCAGTGTGCCTCTGGGAGAATGTCCACCCTCACCTCCCCGCACTGCACCACCCACCATAAAGGTGAGTGTTCTGGCCTCACAATCACACACACACACACACACACACACATACACACACACACACACACACACACACACACACACACACACACACACACACACACACACACACACACACACACACACACACACACACACACACACGAACACCGCTCTATTAGCTGCTGTTAGCTGAAATCTGCTGCATTCATCTCACAGGCACGTTTGTACTGAATTAACCTCTATTAGCTGTTATAGCATGAGAAATTGAGAATGCCCTTTGTAACATGCCATATAAAATGACCCTTCTTTCACTACTAAAATGTCAGCATGCTCTTTCATAATGCCTCTAACTGATTTAGACATACACATTAACCTGTGGTACTGTCTGTGAAGGTTCATGCGGTGTGTTTGAGGTAAAGCGCTTTATTCAAGGTTACCTCTAAATGTAATGGTAATTCATTTGGACTGAGAAATCCATTTTCTTCAGAGCATTAAGGTCCCACTGAGTTAACATGGTATCACTATCTCTGTATATTTGAAACAGCCGCGAGAGACTGGAAAGATTTTCTGTCTTGTTTAAAAGTGGTACACTGAGTTCAGAGATGGATTGTGTGACGTGAGCGGAGCACAGTCGGTGTCACCTTGAAAGACGCACATGCTGAAAAATGTGAGGAGGGAGAGTTTGGTGTTTATGCAGGGATTGAGGGTGGGAGGCCGAGGCATCAGGTATGATATTAAGATGAGAAGACATGGAGTCAATCCCAGAGGTCATTATCCTGTTAGCCAGTGCGCTAATTATGAAAATTGTTTTTCATAAGGACTGATTAAATGAGCACTTTTTGAAAAATCATACTTGATATTTATTAAAGTCTCCAGGCTTTTGCTTAGTTATTACCTGTACTTGGAAGATTTAAGGATTTATAAATAGCGTAAATAGGATGTGCCTTTCTTGTGAGCAGCTGTTGTAAATTCAGTAAAGTATTTATTAAGATCTTAAAACTTTTATTTCACAATGACACATTACAATGATCGAAAAGATCAGTAAAGACTTTTATAATGTTAGAAACATAATTACAAATAAATGCTGTTCTTTTCCACTTTCTGTATCACTGTTTCCACAAATATTGTAAGCAGCACCACTGTTTTCAACATTTAAAATTATACTAAATATTTTTATGCCAAATCAGAATATTAGAATGATTTCTGAAGGATCATGTGACACTGAAGACTGGAATAATGCTGCTGAAAAAAATCAGCTTTGCCATCACAGAAATTAAATACTATTTAAAAATATATTATAATGTAAAACAGTTAGCACCACATAAATGTGAAAAAAGTGTAATAACTAGTATTAGTTTGTACTGTACAAATCCTAAAATAAATGTGTAATTGAAAAACTCACATAACAAGTTTTCAGTTCCAACTTTGTCCTTAGACTAAACCGAGTCACTTTAAACATTACTGTGGCGAGTGGGGCGGGGCCGAGGGACGTGGGAGCGAGGAGTGAGGCCGGCAATGATTGGGCAAATCAGTGACACCTGCGACCCACTGCCGGTCTCGAGTCCCAGGTAGGAGATGGAAGGATATAAAACTGGAGCGACGACAGTGAAGGACGAGAGAGGACCAGGCCTGGGCTTTTAGTTGTGTTTTGGTTTTTATTTTGTGCGCATCAGTCGTCCGTGAGGGGCTGATGCGCTGTTTTGTGTTTATTTTGTGATTATTAAAGTTTCAGTTGATTGTCCGCCGGTTCCCGCCTCCTTCTTCCCGACGATTACGAAGTTTAATTCATTACAATTACAAAGATGTTAAGACGACACAACACAATGTACTTTTCCTCAATTCAGGTTTAACTATCCTTGTGGGAACATTTGGTCCAAACATTGTAGCCAAAACCTAACACAAACACACAGAACACTCCCACAATGTGCAAATACGCCATTAAGACCTGTGTTTGTAAGTAAACACAATACATTTAGTAAGGAGATATTAATCTGTATGTGTACTTGTCCTTAAGATATATACTTATGTGTTGTTCAAACAGTTGGTGGCCACTCCCAGTGTAAACCCAGTGTCTAAAGAAGAAAAGAGGAAAGGGAGGAAAGCAAGTGTGTAGATTTGATAAGCTCTTGTGAACTGTGGTTCGAACAGCTGTAGGCCAAATACAAAGCAGAACTACAAAAAACTCATAAGTACAGACATACTGGTAAGACCAGTTTTAGGGTGTAGAGCTAGAAAACAGTGCCAAGCAGACTTGGTCGTCCTCTTCCTGTTTTGTGCTGCTGAAAGTGTTTGCATATAGGAGCACAGCTGATCAGAGGAGAGAGGTATGATCGGCCGTGTGACGGGGGGAAACATAATGTGAGCGGTGTTAGATTCGTGTGTTTACTGCAGGATGTGAGTATTGATGAGGCTTGTTAGTGTGTGTTTGACACAGCACAGTTCAGCTGCACCACTGCAGTTCATTCATTCATTCTAGTACGTCTGAGTCTTTGTTATATCAGTTTATCAGCCAGTCCTGGACAGAGTCCCAGGTGCACATTTTATTACACACTGCCTATATATTTGTGTCTATTTATACCTATAACTCCTTTCATATTCAAGTTAACAATAGTTTAAAGGTCCCGTTCTTCGTGATCCCATGTTTTAAACTTTAGTTAGTGTGTAATGTTGTTTTTAGAGTATAAATAATATCTGTAAAATTCTAAAGCTCAAAGTTCAATGCCAAGCGAGATATTTTATTTAACAGATTTCGCCTACATCGAACGACCCGTTTGGACTACATCCCTCTAGTTCCTGCAGTAATGACGTCACTAAAACAGTTTTTTGACTAACCTCCGCCCACATGAATACACAAAAAGGGGGCGTGGCCTTGTTGCGCTCTGACGGAGAAGAGGAAGAGCTGCATTTGTTTTTCTCGCCATGTCGTCGAAACGCTGTTATTTTCATCTCGGAGTCCAATCACCTTTGTTTGGGCTTCCCAGGGACGCTGTACTTGGAGATTAATGGTTACAATTTATGTTTAACTCGGTTCCCGAAAATTATAATCCACATGTAAAACTATGTGCAGCACATTTTGCTGAGGACAGCTTCCTCAATCTCAAACAGTTTAATGCCGGATTCGCACAAAGATTATTCTTGAAAGATGGAGCAGTTTTCTTTGTCTGGAGAAGGCGTTGTTTATGGACCACAACCGGTAAGTGTATTTTATTATTGAACTTGGTGCGTTTAACAGTTTCTGTAACTTATTACACAAAGGGCAACGCTGTTTAGCTTTGTTAACAAGATGTTAGGGCTGTGCCAAAAAATCAAATGCGATTTTCATGCGCATCTCGTCAGTAAAAATGCTCCTGTGATTAGTACAAGTAGATCTCCAGCACATGCGTTCAGATCAGGATTGCCAGTTTTTCAAAACAAATCCTGCCCACTTGCTTCTCAAAACTAGCCCAATCGCGTTCCCAGGAGGGGCGCGTGCGCTCAGCTGCTGTCGAATCGCAACACAGGAACCGCTGGCACAATCAGAACTCATTACGCATTTCTGAAGGAGGGACTTTATAGAACAAGGAAGTCATCAGCCCGTTTTTATGAAAGTGAAAACAGCGGTATACAGATAGGTGAATTGTGTGAAAAATACTGTGTTTTTTTACACGCGAAACATGAACACATGTTATATTGCACACTGTAACCACAATCAAAGCTTCAAAAAAGCACGAAAAACGGGACCTTTAAAGTGTTTATATGAAAGAAATGGCAGCATTTTACAGTAAAGTTCAATTTGATAACATTTGCTATTTATTATTACAATATACAGCATCTTTTTTTTTTATACAGCATTATTAATCCAAGTTATGTTAAAGGACTATTTTGGATACAAGTTAAGCTCCATTGTCAGCATTTGTGCATGATGTTGATTACAACATTTAAATATTTCAACATGTTCCTAAAAAAAGAGCAAAAATAGATGTTACAGTGAGTAATTTACAATGAAAGTAAATGGACAAATATGTGGATGGTTTAAAAGCAGAATTACGAGGCTTATAATTTTATAAAAGCACTTTAATTCTTCTGTCAACACGTGTGTATTATTTGAGTTTTTCTTCTCATTTCAGCTGTCATGTAAGTGTTTTGAGAGTGTGTTGGCATGTCATCAAAGTTGTAAAATTGAATATAACTTTACTCAGGAAAGTGATTTCCCCCCCCCCCCCCCACACTAAAATCATGTTAATACTTGTTTTTCGTGCCTCGTGACCATACTATTGAAAAAGTATTTTAATCTTTACAGATTGGCCCTGTTCACTTCAATTTTAGGATTTTTGCCCTTTTTTATTGTTTGTTTTGCATATACTATTGTTCATTGTTAACTTTTGGTGTAATGTTAACTTATGTGTCTACAAATGTAGAAATTTAGTAGTATATGTAGAAATTAACTTGATAGTTATTGTAATACTGTTTGGTAAAAAGTGTTAGCCTGAATGCACTGTAAAGTCGCTTTGGATAAGCATCTGGTAAATGCATAAATAAATAAATAGATTTTTTTTTAAATATGTTCACTCAGAAATTTCATAAATAATTACAAAGTAACTGCAATTAACAAATTGAATTAAATGTGAAATCTGAAGTAGAAAGACTACATCTCTTGTAAAACATAGAAATATTTTATAAGACAACATAATATTTTGATGTATTGTGTGCTTCATTGTAATTTGGTTGAAGCTGCAAAAGTCCAGGATAGGATGCTATTCTTGTCTGAGACAGCAATGGAACTAAAAGATTGTGGTGGGAGATATGCTTCATCAATTTATAACCCTACTATGACACTGCAAGCATAATTTCAGATTGTCAGTTTTTTATCATGTAGCTCTTATGTTTTTATATTTGATGTGCTCGTGCAAACAGCTTCAGGCACTTGACTGCTGACTCATGTGAGATTTGTCAATATTCAATATATAATCAAAAAAGGTCAAAAGGTCATTGCATTGCAAAACTTTCAATGCCATTCCAAAAATACATCCATTCGCCTTGTTCCTTTTTTGACGATGTGTTCCTCTTTAGTAGGAGTTTAAGGAATTACCCTCATGTGTCCTATTAATGTTGTGCTCTCAGTTCCTCGAGGTTATTTGGGCAAATATGGCACAGCTGGGCTTTACTCTATTGTCTGTAGTTGTTGACTTGGTTTTAGATATGATCAGACTGTGGGATTTATGTTTATATAGATAAATATGGAGTTTATATAGAATTTTTTTTATAGAATTTGAATCTGCCATTCATCTGTTTTCAACCATAAAATGAAAATAATTATTGAATTCTTCGTGTTGGTCAGAACTGTAACCACAAGAAAATAGTAAAAATGTATTAACCACTGTTTCTTTATTGATTTAAAAAATTTCAGATAATGATAAAAATGTTGTTTGATGTAAATATCAACACAAAACCATAAATCTCAATTTATGTTTCTTTTCCAGTCGGCAGAGTTCTTCGACATGCTGGAAAGGATGCAGGTAAGATTCCTTCCATCATTCAGATGATCTTAAAATTGTCATTGTGTGTGTGTGTTTGTGAGAGTGTGTAGATGAGGGGCAGCAGGTAGCTAAAGATCAGCTGATCAATACTGTGTTGAGGCAGGAGTGCAGTACCTCAGTCGGGTGGTTTTAAAGCCCTCGGTCTTCTTGTGCAGACCTCAGTGTGAGTGACAGATCGATGCAGAGGTTTGTCTGAAGGGCTCCTCTCTCTCCAATGGATCACATGCACTTGTGATGTTTTTCTTCTAAGATGTTGGTGTGAGGGTGTGTCTTAGTCAGCTCCCTAGTTCTAAAGTATGTACAGTATGAGCCCCAGGGCAGGGAAATGGGCCTTTCCTATTGTCTTTTTCAGAACAATCCCACAAACTTTTAACAACTGCACAGTGATAAAATCTGATAAAACATATATTTATATTTTATTTTACATAATATATTTAATTTTATTTGATTAAGAATTTTTGATTTAGAATTTTTTTTATAAAAAATTTAAATTACATTTATATTTACATTTATTAAAATTAACTTAAATATTAAATAAATACATGTATTTAAAAAGTTAATGCATTTTTTAATTAACTTTTTATTTTTATTTTAGTCTCAACTAAAATAAACAGATTGACATAAATACAGTGCTATACAGTAATATTGTTGATATAAATATTGTTGTTAATTTTTAAATATTCTAAGTTGTTCCTGGACTGCAGGTGTAAACAATTGATCAAAGTAACCACAGTTTTTGACAAAATAACTTGGTATTAGCCACCATAGCCATAAAAAGAAGTTCAATAAAAATAATATAAAAACAATTTAAAATAGAAAAAAATACAAACAGGTTCAGAGACTTTATTGACTGTAAACAAAATTGGTTTATTTGGGGAGCTCATTTGACTACCAGGGTTTAATGTTCTAGTTTGTCGTTTATTCTTCCTCTTTTCACTCTTTTCTGCTTACCTGGACATGGCAGCTTCCCAAAACTGAGGAGACTAAGAAATACAAGGTTTGGCTGGTATTCTGAATGTGTGTATGTGTATATTGTGTCTGTAAGTGCATGCTTGTGAGTGGGGTCTTTTCTTCTCCATTAAAATATTTTGATAAACATCAGCCACAGTCTCGAGTGCTACAGCATCAATCAACATCAACCATTTTGAAGTACTTTTTACATTTAGTGATGTAAAGGTCAGTGATAATGGGCTTCAGATGCTGCCAGAGAGTCAAAAAGCAAACAAAAAAATCTTTATATCCAGTATATGATTATTGGAATGCAAACTGAAAATAATTATACTACCGTTATTTAGACTTTTTTTTTTTTAACAGACCTATTCTGGTGTAGATATTATTCCTCGATCCTGCTTTTGGTATTTTTCATTGCAGTAAAAACACTGTGATATATATGTTTGACTTTCCTGTGTTATCCTGTTATCAAATTCATTTTTCTCTCCTACAGGATGACTACATCCCTTACCCCCGGATTGAGGATGTGAGTCCACGAAAACACACACACACACACACACACACACACACACACACACACACACACACACACACACACACACACACACTCTTACTTGTAATTTAGCGAGTTTTCATTACGTTCAAATGTTTTGAGTTTGAAGGAACAGATTGTCTCTATGTATTACATGGCTCTCTGGAATACTTGATTTTGATTGGTTAATCACTGAAACGTTAATTAAATTATTTTATATAGACATTTGTAATGTTACAAAAGATTTAGGTTTTAAATAAATGGTATTCTTTGAACTTTCTGTACATCAAAGAATCCTGAAAAAGATGCATCAAGGTTTACAGAGCATCACAACTGTTGAAAATATCAAATTAGTAGCAAATTAGAATGATTTCTGAAGGACCATGTAACACTGAAGACTAAAGTAATGATGATAAAAATGCAGCTTTGCATCACAGAAATATATTATAATTCAATAATAATTGAATAAATGACAATATAACAAAATATACCAGTATAAATAAAAAGAAAATTGTAATATTTCATAATATTCCTGTTTTTGCCATATTTTTATTAAATAAATGCAACTTTGGTGAGCGTAAGAGATTTCTTCAGAAAGAACCCAAACATCTGAGCAGTTGTGTACATTTATATAATAATAAGATATATTTACATAATCATAAGTTGTTGACCTGCAGGGTTTGTGAATCATTAAATAAAATGTATTTTAGTGTGTTATTGAGTTTGAAAACATGAACTGAATTTGAATTGAATTGCAACATTATATATTATGACTTTTATGTGCTGATTTATATTGTCTAGATCCTGGAGAAGGGTGGTCCCTACCCTCAGGTTATTTTACCTCAGTTTGGTGGATATTGGATTGAGGATCCCGAGGCTCCGGTGGGGACGCCCACGTCCTCAGACAGCAGCTTCTGTGAGGAGGAAGATGATGGTCTGAGCCCTGGTGGAGAAGGAGGCTTCGGCTACAGACTGGATTGTAACAGCGTCTCACGGGCTTATCGCAAACACTTTCTGGGCAATGTGAGGATTTATTTGTTAATGCCAACAGTATGTTTGATTTCTACACTTTAAGTTCACAGGGCCAAAAGTAGCCATAGCTAAAGAAACACCCATGTATTATAATGGGTTATTCGCACTATGGCCACAAAATGCCAGAATAAAAGACAAAATTCCCTTTTAGCTGTAAGAAAATGTCCTGTCTGAGGTAATATTTCATGTGCCTCAGTTGTGTGTCACAGAGAGCTTGACTGGAACGCCACAGCGCCACACTTGAGAGATAAAAATGCAAACTCAGTCTACTGGAAAATGAACCTCTCCATATTGAATTAGGCGAGGAACAATCCTGTGAAATGACGCCTGTGTAAACACCTTTCTCTATCTCAGGAGCACATGAACTATTACTGCACAGCCAGTAGTATGGGACACCTCATCATGTCTCTGAAGTATGAGGAGGCAGATGGACAGGAGTCTCTCCGCATCATGCTCAGGTGCCATGTCCAGCACATGTTGAACCTCTGATATAGTCATTGCTAGTACATACTGTAGGCCTATGTTGTCATAGTAAATAGCTGAGCGTTTATTTTTATGTCATTTTCTAGATCAAAAACAAAGACTCTTCATGAGCGAATCCCACTTGAAGGCCTCATCCAGCTACCGAGTGTACCACAGATAGCCAAGGTGTGTATCCTCAGTTCTTGTTGGGAGTTCCTTTACTAGCCTTTACTTTCATTTGGATCATGAAAGTGATATTTCAACGAAACAGTCTTTAGGATCATCATGAGAAATGTGTTTAAAACTATTACTGCCCAGTCAGTCAATCACTTAACAGATAAGTCAATCACTTACAGCCGATGTCATGGCTAATAATCAAGTTCAAGAGAGCTTTGGACATTCAAAGAAAAATGTAATAGAAAAGAAATTTCTTCATATGCTACTGTTCAAAAGTTTGTAGTTAGCAATATTTTAAAAGTTTTTTGAAAGACGTCTCTAATGCTCACCAAAGCTACAGTACATCTGTGTGATCAAAAATACAGTAATATTGTGTTACAAAATTGTCACTTTTAATTGCATCCTTACTGAATAAAAATATTAATGTCTTAAAAAAAAAACTCCTGCCTGGTCCTAAACTTTTGAAAGGTAGTTATAAATGTTAATTCTTTCAACCAACCACCAAAACCCATAGGATTGTGGGATATCATAGGCACTAGGCAGTGAAGGCTACTAGGATTAAAAAAATGGTCAGATGAATGCATCTTAAAAGACTATAATTACATTATGTAAGTAAGGTATGCAGTCAAACTTGTATTAGGACACAAAATCTCAGAAAAAGTCTCTCTCACAAAGTCTCTCAAGACCCAGCAGACCTCTTTTGAACTTCCCTTAATCCACTAAAAAGAAGAGAGATCTTTACATCAGATGTGTCCTGTGTGTTTCAGCTGCTCTGTGATGACGTCACAGGTCTGAAGTTCAACCCCGTCCTCTACCCTAGGGTGAGCGTTTCTGTCTTTTTCACTCCATCTGTACCTTACCTACTCAAGGCAGCAGGGTGAAATAGGGCTGGGCTTGCTCCGTCTCACCCTAGTACTCAAGTCATTTGAATGAATATGTTCCTGTGCTCCAGGGGAGTCACAAATCCATCTGCTTTACACTCCCTGGCATGCCTAAACTACATAGTGTGTTTGAGAGAAGCCTTGACCATCTCAAGGCTGTGCATGGTCTGTCAGGCATGGCAAACACAAACGCCTGAATTATGGAAAGGCACTGACACACATATTTACCCCCGTGGGTGCTTTTTCTCACTTTCTGTTTTCTCTTGCCCAAGGCTTCGCAACTGATCGTCAGTTTTGATGAGCACGAAGTGAACAACACTTTTAAGTTTGGAGTCATCTATCAGAAGTTTGGTCAGGTGAGTCAGTCTTGAGTCTTGTTGTCTTCATTGTATACATACTTTGACTGAACTTCTCACTCTTTTTCTTCATTCCCCACTGGTATTGTCTCTTCATATCAGACAACAGAGGAAGAGCTGTTTGGGAACAATGAAGAGACGCCAGCCTTTACTGAATTCCTCAGTGTTTTAGGAGACAATATTGAACTGCAGGATTTTAAAGGGTAAGAGATGGAGATTAAGCTCTGAAAACTGCTGCCAAGGTTCACCTGTGCACACATAAAAGGCTTGTTTTAATTTTAAACCATATTCAAAGAATCCACCTGTGGATAAGTTATTTAATTTACTCATTGTGCGTGATTTTGATCAGACTGATCTACCTAAGTGGTGCTTCTGCAGAAATAATTCGTTTGGTGTGTGTGATTTTGTGTTGCTCAGGTTCAGAGGCGGTCTGGATGTGTCTCATGGACAGACAGGATCTGAGTCTGTCTATACTACTTTCCGTCAGAAAGAAATCATGTTTCACGTTTCCACAAAACTTCCCTTTACAGAAGGAGATATTCAGCAGGTGGGCTAAAAAATCCAGATGATTTATACATTTTTAAAAGCATAGTTCACCCAAAAATGAAAATTGCCCCATGATTTACTCACCCTCAAGGCATCCTATGTGTATAAATTTTTTCTTTCAGACGAATACAGTCGGAGTTAATTTTCAAAATGTCCTGGCTCTTTTAAGCTTTGGTTGTGGCAGTCAATGGATGTTAAGATTTTGAAGTCCATTAAAGTGCATCGATCCATCATAAAAGTACCCCACACGGCTCTGGGGGGTTAATAAAGGCCTTCTGAATCAAATCGATGCATTTGCATTAGAAAATATCCATATCTGAAACTTTGTCAAATGTAATCTCTAGCTTCCAGTGTATGATGTAGGACTCTCTCATGAACACTTGTATGAAAGTTGGTGGAAGCTAGAGAATATGGTTTACTGTATAACGTTTTAAATATGGATATTTTTCTTACCCGAATGCATCTCTTGACTTCAGAAGGACTTTATTAACCCCTCGGAGCCGTGTGTAGTAGTGTTGTCCCAGTACCATCATTTCAGTATTCGGTACCAATAGCTGTGAAAATCCACTGTTCTCTGTACTAATTTCAGTACCAAAGCAAAACACAAAAACATGCTAATTAAAAAATTTGACTATACTTTCATTTAATCCAAACTGTATATATATTTAATTTAAAAGGGCTTTTGAATTTTAAATCCAAGAATAACAACTGTTATCTTAAAAAATAAAAAAAGACAAGAACTGCTTTTCTGACTGATATGACACAAACAATGTTAACCATTTGTACATTCTCTATGCATATTTTAGATTCACAATTAATTTAAATGGTCTATGGTGTGTAAAAATAGTAATTAGTGGAGTACATTTTATGATATATGAATGCATTTTATTGAACTTTTATTGGATTTGAATAGTAACACTCATTCATTGCCATTATAAAGCTTGGAAGAGCCAGAACATTTTTTTTTAATAACTCCGATTGTATTCATCTGAAAGAAGAAAGTCATATCCACCTAGGATGGCTTGAGTCTGAGTAAGTCAAGGGGTTTTCATTTTTGGGTGAACTATCCCGTTAATGTTTATTATTATTATTATTTCATTTTTACTTAAACTTTTTTAAATCTTACATTATGTAACATTTATATATTATGTAATTATTTAATATAATTGATTCCTTATATATTTGAATTTTTATCTTTATTTATTTTAAAAAGTACAAGGTTTTATACACCCTTTAAATCATATTTCACTCTTAAGTCAACAGAAAAAAAATATATTCACAAATCCCTTCCAAATCTTAATTATAGTAAAGTACAGTTATGACTTAAATTATGTTTTTGTTTTTTTATCAGCAAAAATAAACGATATTAAAGATATTACCATGATGTAAAAATACTACACAGTTAAAAAATATATGTTATAGTTTTGTGTTATGGTGATGAGATATATTTGCAGCAGTGACAACTGGGGTGAAATGTACTTAATGAAATTCACATTAAATTTTTTTAAATATAAATATAAAAAATGCAAATATTTAAAAAAAAATAATTTATATTTTTATAGTATCATATTTCTAAATATTGATCATCTCATCTCTGTATGTTGATCTGGGCTGAAAATGTGTTGGTACATCCATTGCATTCAATTTTTTTATAAATATTTTCCTCTTGTGTCATATTCTCTCAGCTTCAGAGGAAGAGACATATTGGCAATGACATTGTTGCAGCCGTCTTCCAGGAAGAGCCCACACCATTCGTACCTGATATGATCGCATCCAACTTCCTTCATGCTTATGTGTTAGTGCAGGCAGAAAACCCTGGCACTGATCACACCACGTACAAGGTTTGTCAAACACCTCATTGAATTACTCCAAATGCTCATCAATCTCATCAATCCCGCTGATCTGAGATATTGATCGTGTTCACAGGTGTCCGTCACAGCACGAGAGGATGTCCCTCCATTCGGCCCCCCTCTTCCAAACCCTTCTGTCTTTAAGAAGGTAACATAAAAGATTGCTTCAGTTAATTGTTGTAGGAGATGATGATTTGTGTCATAAGATGATGGAGATCAACACTTTCCCAGGGTCCCGAGTTCCGGGAATTTCTCCTGACAAAATTGATCAACGCAGAAAATGCATGCTGCAAGTCAGACAAATTCGCCAAGCTAGAGGTGAGAACAAAGATCCTGCAATTAAGAATTCACTATAGTATAAACAATTCATATCATAATTTACTAATGAATTTTCATTTTGGGATGAGCTACCGCTTTAATTAGTCTGTCTACAGCATTGTCTGTCATTCTCTCTCTCTCTGTGTGTGTGTGTGTGTGTGTGTGTGATTGACAGGAGAGGACACGTGCAGCACTGTTAGATAACCTTCACGATGAACTGCACAGACAGACACAAGCCACAGTAGGACTGGGCTCAACTACAGATGAAGAAAAGCTAGAAAACGGAGGTCATGGAGGCCTGCTGGAGTCTTTTAAGGTGAGATGTCTTGTCCTTGACCACTTAAAAACCCAGACAACTAAAGATTTTACTGAAAGGTGTTGCATTTTGGATTTGTTCTATTCTGAAAAGTGTTCTCAATTCCCTTATATATATATTATATATATAATTATTCTACAGTATGTATTACCAAACAAAATTTTGGAGCCAGTAAGATTTTTTAAAGGAATTAATATTTTATTCAGCAAGGATTCTTTAAATTGATGAAAATAGTATCATCTATTTAAAAAAAAAAACACTGATAATAAGAAACGTTTCTTGAGGAGCAAATCAGCATATTAGAATGCTTTCTGAAGGATCACGTGACACTGAAGACTGAAGACTGATTCAGCATTGCCTTCACAGGAATAAATTACATTTTAAAATATTTAAATTTAAATTGTAATAATATTTCACAAAATTATTAATTTGACAGGTTTTCAAATAAATGCGGCTTTATGAGCATAAGAGACTTATTTGAGAAATATTTAGAAAATCATTCCAACCCCAAACTGTAATATTATGACGTCTATTGGAAACACCTACTTAGCTTGAAATGTCTTTTTAATCAATAAATACTGCCTTGGTGAGCATAAGAGACTTCTTTAAACAGCATTATTGAGCCTAAACCTTTGAACAGTTGTGTATGTACAGACGAGTTTTTAACATCTTAATGTTTTGAACATTTTAAATGTAATTTTTGTGTAGGACACGAATGATACACATTAATTGTACTGCTAAAACTTTTCCTGTTTACCTGTTTGTCTGTCTGTGTGCATGTGATCCTGTCTGTCTAGATATGAAAATGTATGCAACTGAGCTGCTCTGGCTCTTAGAGGGCCTGTATATATAGTGTAGTGTTTGTGACTATATGCATGATTTTACTGTGTGTGGGTGTTTTCAGGCAGGGTGGAGGTGTGTGTGGGGTGTTATGCAGACACACACATATACTGCAGTGCTGATCTGCGCAGCAGCTGTGACTGTGTATCATTACCAAGCTGAACTGATGCAGATGACCAGTCCACAAGAAACAATACATTAAACGTGTATACAACAACACAAGACTCCCAGATTATTCTGTAGATTTTTTTTTCATATATATATATATAAATATATATATATATATATATATATATATATATATATATATATATATATATATATATATATATATATATATATATATATATATACTAGTTTAAATGTTTTTTAAAGGGAAAAATTGTATTATATAAAATATATAATTAATTGTTATAATATATTACATATTAAAATACATATATATTTTTTTAATGCAATGTTTCTAAATTCAAAGGCAAAAAATATAAAAGGGATATATAAAAATAAATATATAAAAGAAAATGAAGATTGGAATAGAATAGCGTTTTCTACCCTTTGTTTGACCTTTGGTTTTTAGCATAAAGTTGGTGTGTAGCTCCACCTACTGATTGTTCATGGTAATACAATTACGTTTTCCTAACTTCATCATTATTATGGCTAGCTCTAGGACTATTATAAACAAACAAGTAAAAATATGTAATAAAATAAATAAGTAATTTAAAATAAACTGTTAACCAGCTAATATGAATAACGCACATATAAACCTTATATAAACTGTGACATGCAGTAGGTCCTTATTTCTTCTTTTCCATCTAGATATCACAACTGTACATTGAAATAGAAGTTTCCATATATATATGTGTGTGCGTGTGTATTTTATTCACATATCTTTGTTTCTTATTATCCACTTGTAGTTGTCTCTGAGTACTGGAAGCTTCTGAAACCAGAACAAATTCTTTGTATGTTTGTATGTTCTTTGTATTTGCCAATAATGCTCTTTCTGATTCCGATTCTCTTTATTTGCCACTTAGTACAGTTTTTAGATTCTGATGTGTTTTCTGTTTCTCTCCTATCCTCTGTATCTGTCAGAGGGCCATGCGTGTGAGGAGCCACTCCATGGAGACGATGGTGACTCATAAACACAAGAGTCCTGGGGTGACGGCAGGGGTCCCATCCAGTGTCAGCGGTGGAGGACTCCAGCAGAACAGCGTGGAGTGCACCAAGAGCACCTTCACTGTACTTCCACTATCCTCTTGCTTTCATTTATTCAGATTCAGTTCTTATCTAATCCAGTATAAACATCCTGAAGTCATATATTATTGTAATAGTGTGCAGTAGTGCATGAGCTGATCTTTGTGTGTTTGTGTTTGTCAGCCTCCAGTGCTCTCTGCAAAATCTCCGTTAAAGAGTCCAGTAAAGCGACGCTCTGGTCTGTTCCCCAGACTGCACTCCAGCACAGAAAGTCCAACTGAGAAACATCCAACTCGCAGGTAAACAAAAATACACATTTTTTAAAAATACATTTACATTATATATTTTTCTTTCACACAACAGTGTGCAAAAGACTGACTATATGCTCTGCAGCCCTCACCAAGGCTCATTTATTTGATAAAAAAAAAGAAAAGTAAATTTTCAGCATCATTGCTCCAGTCTTTAGTGTCACATGATCCTTCAAAAATCATTCTAATATGCTGATTTTCTGCTCAAGAAGAATTTCTTATTACTGTTTTTGCTTCTTTATATTTTTGTAAAAAGCATTATGCACTACCATTCAAAAGTTTGGGGTAAGTAATAAAAGAAAGCAAGAAATTAATACTGTTATTCAGCAAGGACACATTAAATTGATCAAAAGTGACAGTAGAGCATTTATAAAGTTACAAAAAAATTATATTTCAACTAAATGCTGTTCATTGACCTTTCTATTCATCAAAAATATTAAGCTGCAGTTTTTTTAACATACGGAATAATACAAACCATTATAAAAAAAAATGAAGACCAATAATAACCAAATCAGCATATTAGAATAATTTTTGAAATGTCATGTAACACTTGTAAGACTTGCTGCAGAATGGCTGCTGAAAATACAGTAATGTTTGTCTGTGAAAGCCTTGTTAGTATGTTATTATTTCAGAAAAGCATTACATAAACTGTATTCTGTCTCTTACTAGTGACCAAAAAACAGAAGTGTTACCTCAGTCGCAGGAAGTGAGGTCAGAGACATCATCCAATCCGAGCTCACCAGAGATCTGCCCGAACAAAGAAAGGTGGGTTTCATTGTGGTTTCATTGTGGTTTCTGAGTTCCAGTTCCTCGGTTACAGCAGATGTGATTGCAGTGTTTTGACATTTCATGTTGAAATCCTTTTCCAGCATCTTCAGTTTTTGCAATGTATGTGAAAGGGTATTATTCCTTGTCTCCTTTATAGCGCTTCAGTAAAAAAAAAAAAAAAAAAAGAAAAAAAACACTGTGGATCTCTTTTGTGTAATCTCTGTCCTTTTGGTTTGGTCCTGCAGGCCATTTGTGAAGCTGAAAGAGTGTAGCGGCAGAGCTAATATCTCTATCTCCCGATCCTCCTCCAGCACCAGCAGCTTCAGCAGCGCAGCAGGGGAGGGGGATGGACTGGAGGAGCTGGAAATGGTGACATACACACACACACACACACACACACACACACACACACACACACACACACACACACACAAAAGAGTTCTGTTGACCTTTAGGAAATTCAAGAGTGCACTGCAAAAATATTAATTGTTTTGTTTTAAAGGGGTCATATAATGTGATTATAATTGTGATTGGCTGAATACCTCAAGTGTGTGATGGAAATGTTACACCCTTTACCATACTGTGATGCCGTGTCCCAGTGCGACAAGCCAACACCAATAAAACCCATTACAAACCATTAAATCACATTTGTTGTATCCAGTGGGAACATAATTATGGATTATAATGACTTATATCGTCTTTTTACACGTTACATTGCATATCGCACCACGTAAACATAAAAAAATTTGTCTGCATTTGTGATACAAGAAATGAAAAACAACAAGTGCTACTCAACTCTGCTCAAAACTTGCGTTTAAATCATCAGTGGCAGATTCTTTAAATTCTTTTGGAAGGCCAAACAAAGTAGTTTCACTTTCACAACGAAACACACAGCATCTCCATGACCTGGCAGTGGCAGCAACAATACTACAGCGAGAATCTTTCTTTGCGTGAACATTTGGGTGGTGTTATGCAAATCTTCCCACACAGTGACGTAGACATGTGGGGGCGTGTTTAAATGAGCTGTTTTAAGAGGCTGTGGATGAGTCTTAACTTTTATAAAGAATATCTCTTTGGGTTTGAGACTTTAGTCTTTGCAACTTTAGGGATCTTATCTATGCAGGAACAGCTTGTAAAACTCCAGAGAGAAAAGAAAACTTGAAATCACATCATATTACCCCTTTAATCTAACAACAATTATTTACATTTGTGTGTAAAACAAGTTTGTCAGCTGGAAAACAACAAAATGATTAAGAAAATCATTTTTGCAGTGATTCTTTCTCTAGCAAAGCTCTTGAAATAACTACCTTAGATAAGCTCACTGTAAAAACAATTAAATTCGGCTTCAGTCACATCTAGAAACTTCTTGTACACAGCTGATTTGCAGATAACCATCACACACTAAATTGCCCTTTGCATTGATCCACTGAGCCTGACTCGCCGTCGATATGTTAAATTACTGCAGCACAGCTAGTTCTAGGACAATCTATAACAATCGTACTAGTATTAAAATTACCACTGCATTTTACTCAGACTATCATTTAGTGTGTATTGTGTCCTGTAGAGCAGTCACCCGTCCACGGCTTCATCTGTGTACAGTCCATCTCTCAGCATGGAAAGCCAGAACTCCGGAATGCCGCTGATCATGTGCCGCAGTTCCACAGGTGAATTAAGCAATCATACACAATAAAAATAAACTGAAGCAATCATACACTACACAGCCAACAGTAAGTGGACACCTGAAAAACAGACCCATATGTGCTTGCTGAACATTTTCGATTTATATGCAATTGGTAATAGCTGAAATAACCCGATTCCAAAAAAGTTGGGACACTGTATAAATTGTGAATAAAAACAGAATGCAATAATGTGGAAGTTTCAAATGTCAATATTTTATTCAGAATACAACATAGATGACATATCAAATGTTTAAACTGAGAAAATGTATAATTTTAAGGGAAAAATAAGTTTTTTTGATTTCTTTGGCATCAACACATTTAAAAAAGTTAGGACAAGGCCATGTTTACCACTGTGTGGCATCCCCTCTTCTTTTTATAACAGTCTGCAAACGTCTGGGGACTGAGGAGACAAGTTGCTCAAGTTTAGGAATACGAATGTTGTCCCATTCTTGTCTAATACAGGCTTCTAGTTGCTCAACTTTCTTAGGTCTTCTTTGTCGGATCTTCCTCTTTATGATGTGTCAAATGTTTTCTATGGGTAAAAAGACTCATAGGTAAAAATCTAGACTGCAGACTGGCCATTTCAGTACCCAGATCCTTCTTCTACGCAGCCATGATGTTGTAATTTTTGCAGTATGAGGTCTGGCATTGTCATGTTGGAAAATGCAAGAGACAACGTCTGGATGGGAGCATATGCTGTTCTAGAACTTGGATATACCTTTCAGCATTGATGGTGCCTTTCCAGATGAGTAAGCTGACAATGCCACACACACTCGTGCAACCCCATACCATCAGAGATGCAGGCTTCTGAACTGAGCTCTGATAACACTTGGGTTGTCCTTGTCCTCTTTAGTCCGGATGACATGGCGTCCCAGTTTTCCAAAAAGAACTTCAAATTTCGATTCGTCTGACCACAGAACAGTTTTCCACTTTGCCACAGTCCATTTTAAATGAGCCTTCTGGATCACGTTAGATATGGCTTCTTTTTTGACCTATAGAGTTTTAGCCAGCAACGGTGAATGGCACGGTGGATTGTGTTCACCGACAATGTTTTCTGGTAGTATTCCTAAGCCCATGTTGTGATTTCCATTACAGTAGCATTGCTGTATGTGATGCAGTGCCGTCTAAGGGCCCAAAGATCACGGGCATCCAATAAGGTTTTCCGGCCTTGACCCTTATGCACAGAGATTGTTCCAGATTCTCTGAATCTTTTGATGATATTATACACTGTAGATGACGATAAGTTCAAACTCTTTGCAATTTTTCTCTGAGAAGCTCCTTTCTGATATTGCTCCACTATTTTTCGTCGCAGCATTGGGGGAATTGGTGATCCTCTGGCGAGCTTGACTTCTGAGAGACATGCCACTCTGAGAGGCTGTTTTTATATCCTCCAGCTGTTCCTTATATGTACATTTAACTTTTCCGGCCTCTTATTGCTACTTTTTTGGAATGTGTAGCTCTCATGAAATCCAAAATGAGTGAATATTTGGCATGACATTTCAAAATGTCTCACTTTCAAAATTTGATATGTTATCTATATTCTATTGTGAATAAAACATAAGTTTATGAGATTTGTAAATTATTCCACTCTTTTACAATTTGTTCAGTGTCCCAACTTTTTGGGAATCGGGTTTGTAGGGTAGGAACTATTTCATATGCAGTATAGCTCATCTGAACACAAGTAAAAATGCTGAAAATTGTTTTATAATTGATGTTAACAAATAAACAACAATGGAGTCTGATTTTCTTGCTGAAAATGAACTGGGGGTCATCTAAGATCTTGATGAGTTTGTTTCTTCATCGGAACAGATTTTGAGAAATTCTCATTACATCACTTGCTCAGCATTGGACCCTTTGTAGTGAATGGGTGCCATCGAAATGAGTACAAATGGCTGATAAAAGCATCACAGTAATTCACAAGTGATCCACACAACTCCAATCCATCAATTAACATCTCGTGGAATGAAAAATTTCATGTTAATAAACAAATGCATCACTAATGAGTTTTAACTTTAAACGGTCCCTTCTGACCAAAATACCAGTCTATAATCCATAATAATGCTTCCTCCATTGAAAAAGACAATCCCCTGTTGTCCACTCACATTAAATCTACTAACATATTTGTTTAGAACTGTTTTTGGACTGTATTTGCTTGTAAACAGTGCTTGATCTATAATTATTTCTCTCCTCATTCAAACGTGACAACTTTTTTCAATGGAGAATGCAATATTATGGATAGAGGAATTTTATCTGAAAATTATTGTTTGAAGTCTTACAATGGATTCATTTCTTACAAAAATGAAGCTTTTCATTTCACAAGATGCTAATTAATGGACCAGAGTCGTGTGGATTACATGTTGATTTTTGTGTTTTTATCAGCTGTTTAAACTGTCATTCTGATGGCACCCATTCACTGCAAAGGCTCCATTGGTGAGAAAGTGATGTAATGCTAAATTTCTCCAAATCAGTTCAGATGAAGAGACAAACGCTACATCCTGGATGGCCTGAGGGTGACTAAATATTCAGCTTTTTTTTTTTTGAGTGTACTTACTTTCTAACTTGAAAATGCTGAACATTGGAATGTTAAAAAAGTTTACTAAAATAAAAAAGTTTAAGTACTCAAATAAAAAATAAAGCAATCATAAACTACATGGAAAAAAGTAATCCAACCCCTTGAAAACATGACCCATATATGCTTGTTGAATATTTCTTATTTAAACCATAAATAGGAAATTGGATATTGTTGAATTAGTTAAAAGGTGGTGTCCACATATTTGTAGCTAGAGAGTATACTTGCATGCACACACATCTACTTTGGCACATTAACAAAAAGTCAACAACTCACCCTGTGTTTTCATTAGATGGAAAGAGCAAAACTTCACCGAGGTCAAACTTGAAATTCCGCTTTGATAAATTGAGCCACTCCACAGTAAGTACTGTATCCTCAAATATCTTTTAATATTGACAGGCCTATTTTTAAATGATAACATTGCATATGTTACTCTGGGTTTTTATAGTAAAAATGCATTTGTTGTTCTACGTCTCTAACAGTGCATTTGATTCTATTTGTAAATTGAATAAAGAGATTGGAATTCATTCACTAAAATTAACCCTTCCCCTTTCTTTCAGGGTCAATAGGTCTGACAGAACCCACTGCATGGATAATAGGTATTTTGCACATTACAGTATTTACATATCTTTATGCTAGGTTTGGACAGATGCGTCTTGAAATACATCTTGCATAGAAATATAAATCTAAAGTTTTTCTTAGTACTAATTTTATAACCTTTTAATTATTAAGCATAAAATAAATGTGGATCAAACATTTGAAATGAATATATATATATATATATATATATATATATATATATATATATATATATATATATAGTATAAAAATATACTTTACATATGGAAAGAATAGTAAGAACTATATCTCCTTTTACTCATCAGAATAGAAATACTGAAATGTGTTCTATAGTGTTGTTAACAAATGAGTCTCATCATTTCTGATTTAGCCCCTTTTAATGGTAATTATGGATATATAATGGATATAAAAAATTTTAAATATTAAAACGTAAACTAGATTCCAAATGAAATTTAAAAATATAAATCTATCTGTATTTATATTGACGTCAGAAATAGCAGTTATACATAGTACTTGGTATCAGATCAAAAAGAAAATAAGTGTCTATCTTAGTTTATATGTACTGTGCTTTAGTGAATCTGTGCACTCTAAAAAGTACTCAATTTACCCACTGTGTTTGTTCTTTGTCTTTCTAGGCAAGAGAAAGGGACCATTATCTCTTTCCATTGCGACAGTTATCACTGTTCAGCATAATAAACAGCTAAATACTATTGTAAGAACTGATCCTACAAACACACAATAAGGGTTTAGAAAACAGAAATGAACACCAGTCTTAGTAAAAAAAAAAAAAAAGGAACAAATGTCTCTGTTTTTCCAACATTGTAAATGTTGTGCTCAAACAAGTGTTGAAACTATTCTTGCCTAACTGCAATTGCTTTTAAAATAGACGCACAATATTAACACAACCATTTGAAATACTTGAAGAGTTCTCAGTCATTAAATGTTACAAGAGATAAGGACTACAAAGTATCATTATAAGCACCTGTACTGTACTCCGTCTTTTGCAGAGATTACGGGTCATTTTGAGTCTTGTAACGCCGCCCTTCAGTATAAGCCTTAAAATACTGTACACTAACTGCTCTGCTGAGGATTGAGTCAGTTCTGTTATTTTGAGTGATGTGAAAAGGTCAAATTTACCTTTCCTGAGGGTAACCAAAGATGAAGATTGCCAAGGTTTATTTGTGGTAAAAGGGGAAGAGGTTTGACAAAAAATAAATAAATAAATAAAACATAACATAACCTTGCATGGATGGCGAAGACACATTTTATTATATTTTTAAAGCAAAATTGGTCCATTCATTTCAGTGTATATTTAGTTCTCTAAATAAGGACTTCAGTATATTTGTTCAACACTTGGTTGGCAGCTATTGCTAGCTTTATTGAGCATATATATATTTGCACAATTGAACCAAAAAAAAGGAAATTATTTACTTCTTAACTGCTTATTATTTACTACTACTTTCATTTTGAACTCTCAAACACACTTGAGAAAGCACAGACACATAAGCATGGTTCTTAATTTCAAGTCTTTTTTGTAAATGCTTTGTTATTCAACTTTGGCTGGCAGAATAATTTTTGAACAATTTTTGAAGGATTTATTTACATATGTGTGTGTCTCCTCATTCCTTATGATTCTGTTAATTTTCAGCTGTACTCACTGGTGAGGGCATTAGACTACAGAGAGCGTTAAATGTTCTTGTACAATAGTGACAAACTTTGACATAAAATGTGTTGGCATATGTGTTTGTTCTGTCATAATTTATTGCTTTTGAAATGTTATGTTACGTAAAAAAAAAATGCACAGAGTCAAATTAAAATAACAGATAATTTAAAAGATGATGTATATGTATATTTGGTTATGGCATGTGCCATTAAGAATTTATTATAAAATAAAACGTATTTTGTGTCAAATACCTGTCTGTTGTGTAAAGCATTTAAAAAACGACACCAGTTCCGTTTGCTCAGTTACATCTCTTTTTATTTCAGCTACAATCTCACATTCTACATACACAAACAAACATTCGACAGTGTTTCTGGAAGAACATCACTGTTCAGTATGGCTTTACAACCACTGTAAAGATCAAAGTGTAACATTGCTACAGTAGTATTAACATTTCAAAGGATCCAAAGTCAGTCTTGTCTATTTCAATTCAACTGTACTGCCAAAGTGTTTACAGTTATATTTGCTCTGGTATTGAAAATAACCCATGTCTATGAGATAGAAATGCAAGATATCTTTGTTCAGGAGAAATGCACAGAGGAATAGAAAGTTGGCTCAGAAGCTTGTTTTGGATGATCATTCTGCCGCCTTGATTCATTCAGTGCAACTTCTGCATACACCACCTACACAAATAATGACAAGTAAATAAATTGATCATATTCAGTGATTAAACAAATTAGATTCTTATCAGAACACACAATGTACTGATGTACTTACTTCCTTTTTTGGTTTCACTCTATATGCATCTAGAACAAGAAAACAAGTCATTAAAAAAATTTAATATTTAAGATCGATACGTTAAGTGATAATGATACACATTTGCAGAATGATGGAGTTGACTCCTGTCTCACAGGACATGCGGGGGTGAGGCGGGACAGGGGGTGGTGGTGGATGATGATCCCGGGTGAGACACCAAACAAATCCCAAAACAACAGGAAAACACATCAAGGCACCAAAACAAAGCAGAACTCTATGAGAGAGGCTTCTGTCTGATGAGTCTGCTGCTGCTGCTCCTGCTGCTATACAGAAATAAACATTTTATTAATAGCAATATATTGCATGGAAATTATGAAACCAAAAACTGAAACATCATTTCAAAACAACGGCTTGTCCTGCATGCATATATACCTGCAGTCACATTAACATATGTCAAGTGTCCTTTGCTAATTATATTATTAGGCCAGGATGTCTGGCACATGTATGCTCCAGCATCTGACTGGTTGATGTTGTGAATATGGAGTAACAGATGTGTGCTATTGGCTGTTGAGCTGTAATTGGACATCTTGATTCGTTCAGAGGGAGTGAGTAAAGTAAATCCTTTTCTGTCCAGTTCCTGGAAATACCATCCCCCAGTCCAGACAGGAAGACCACAATGTTGTA
Organism: Carassius carassius; assembly: GCF_963082965.1. Lineage (NCBI taxonomy): Eukaryota > Metazoa > Chordata > Actinopteri > Cypriniformes > Cyprinidae > Carassius > Carassius carassius. The sequence goes on along the minus strand of NC_081795.1, from coordinate 8,909,780 downwards.
CTTCACAGCTCAACTGGAGACTCCCGCCCTCCGCCACAAACTTTTTAGCACGACTTGCTCGAACAGTTAAGCACAGTTCACTTAACGTTACTGAAATGAGAATAAAAACAAAAAACAAGCGAGTTTTAGTTAGGCTTATACAAAGGACTTTATATAGACTGTCTTATTATTGAGCCCTTAAAATGACTTTAGTGATTCGAGAGCTTCCGACAAACGCGTGAACAAGAACATCGTACACAATAGGCTATTAACAAAAAAAAAAAAACCTGAAGCATAAACCTGAAACATCGTGAGAAAGCGAAAGGTGCGTAAATATTTTCGTTCGCAAGAACACGCGAAAGTTGCGAAAATGTTTCCACTCTGCAAATGTCACTTTGTGAACGTTTACAATACTGCATTATTTAGAGTCATGGAAAGTACATTTAAAGGTGCAGCAGCTTCAGTTATTAATTAGAGAAGTAACTTACCTTTTAAGATACATAAAAGTGCCAGAAACGTCAAGGAACACATGTAAGCGCTTTTCATCCTTTATAATATTTATAGGCTATAATCCACAGCATACTATCTGTTGACAGTCCTCGCAACCTCAGAACAGAATCGTAAGAGCTTTCACAGTCAACAACCAACAACAAAAGGTACTTTACATTTTCTAAACCCTTCCAAACACTCTCTTTATTCACTGCAGGAAAATTGGCTTCTCTTTCGGTAAAACCAGGCAGCTGGCAGCTTCAGCCGTATTGTAAATGTACACTTGAGGAAGTTAATGCAAGTTCATCAAACACTAAAGGGAAACATGTAGGCTATCACATCCTTCCTGCTGGAGCAGGGAAATCACTTTCAATCACTGCTGTCCTTCCATTATAACTGAACTGAAACTTGGACACGAATGCTGGGACCTAGACTAACACTGCAAACATATTAAAATAAAACAAGTGATTTGATGTTTATTCATTTGTTTATCCATTTAATGTTTTGAGTCTTGAGTGATTTAAACTAAGATATACATACCACGAAACGCCACAGTTGTTTTGGCTGAATTATTATTATTATTACTATTTATTTAGGTAAAATTGTTGCATGGTGCCATGTATAACACATTCTGTCAGTGAAATTCCATGAAGTAGAGAAGTTTAACTTAAATGGTTTCTGCTGTAGCCACATGGTGGTGCTCAAAGTACATAGTTTCTCAGCAGTCAGCTGGGCAATCTGGACTATAGTTGAAGCAAAAAGGGGCATGCATGTGCGGGCAATTACACAGCAGCTGCAGATAAAGCCAGGCTTAAACAGAACCTGCTGCTGGTGCTCTGTTGCTTTAAGACAAATTACCTTCACATTGTCTTGATATGCAATATATCACACTTTATCAATTTACTTGAGATCTCTAAAGGAAGTTCAATTTATATTACAAAGGCAAACCTGGAAAGTTAAGGTTTCAAATATTCAAATCCTTTGAGTATAATATATGCTAAATCCAATGTTTAATTACAATTCTTTCATTATTTACTCACCCTCATGTTATTCCAAACTTGTTATTTTTGTGATAAATGTGGTCATTAACTGTAATATAAAAAGATTCCTGATCACTTTAAGCAACAAATGAGATCCAGGTAGTATTTTGGCACAGGGAGGCTCCCTCAGAAGGTCTATTATGTGCGATTGTTTCCTGCATAGAATAACTGGAGTCAATGGACCTTAATGGTCACCAGATGTGTAGGACGTCAGTGTGGGCTCACACTCTCAGGATATGTCTGTTTTTCTTGGAAAGCTGTGGTACAACACCCAACCCAAGTTACGCAAGTGCTAACTAAATCATTTAACCATTTAGTTGAGTCATATTAATGCTTGTGCAGAAGAACTTTTGTAAACTTCATTTACGGCCGTTTTACAGGTCTGAAAGTGAATCTGATCTCAGATCCTTGTTGTTATCAGTCAAAACAGGAAACTGGACAGTGACCACCCAGGAATGAGTGTGTGCTGGTCAACCCACATGGCTTAAAGCAGATGAGTAAAAGCAAACACTCACAGGCCTGTGCTCAGAAGCAAACAACAGTGACTAAACTGGCAATTTTGTCCATGTGTTTGATGCATACAATGTCATACAAAGGAATTAACTAATGATCAGAGCCATGTACTGTACAAATAATTTTTGTTCATAAATGAAAAGGCAGATTAGTGTCCTCTGAATGGTGCAGTCCCCAAAAAGAATGGTTTATTGGCAGTACAGATTGCTCCCTGATCAGATTACTCAATAGGCACTTCCTCAGCCTTCACTAAATGTACAACAAGGCTCTTTTTCCCATATGATCAGAACAGGTCTTCTGAGGTTTTTTGAATCCTGCATCCTGCAGAAGTATGCAAAATGACAAGTGTACTGTCTGATGGTATTGCACTAATGCATTACATAGAATGTAAACATTATTCGGTGGTCAGCACCTCTCAAGGGAGTTTAGCTACATCAAATGGCCTGTTCTGACACAAAACACTAACCCGGTTGAGCGTGACGTGCGAACACAGAGCCTGGTGTTTCGATTCTGGTGCAAAATAAAGCTTTTCTCTTGCATGCAGTGTTACAGTGAGAAAGCCTCTATTGTGTTGGTTTTCTGATACTTTGAGACTTATGCTGAGTCTTTAACAAAAGGGAATGAAGATGAGTGTACTGCGTCTGACTCCAGCAGCAGCTTGAGAATAAAACTTTTGTGCACTGCAACACATGGAAGATCCTTTCCACCGCAGAATAAAAATATGTGACTATTTATTTCAAAATTCTGACATTTTTTTCCTTCACAGTTCTTTAAACTCAGAGTTCTGACTTGCTCATAATTCCGAGTTTATATCTCACAATTCATACTTGTTTTTCTCAAAATGTTAAATTGTGAGATACAAACTCATAATTAAGAGAATAAAAGTCAGATTTGTGAGATGTAAACGCAGAATTATGAGCAAGTCAGAACTCTGAGTTTAAATCTCAAATTCTGACCTTTTTTCCCCACGGAACTGCAGTAATTTTAAAATGACAAATTGCAATTACCCTCTTAATTATTATTATTTTTTAATTCTATGGGGGAAACAAAAACAGAAATTTACAGACATAAACTCGAAGTTTATATCTGACAGTTCTGAGATTGTCAAAATTATGAAAAAGAATTGTGAGGAAAAAAACTTCTGAATACTTTAGAGAATTTTTAGAGCAAAAATAAAGACAAATAGAAACAAATAATAATAATTATAAAAAAACTGGTACACATTGTGTTAAGGATGTGAAATCCAGAGAACAATGTTGTTTGCTTTTTACGTGGTGTCTTTTTTAAGGCATGGTGAACTAGATACCAGCCAAGAATAATTACTGGCCTGCCTTTGTTTATTCAAAGAAGCACATGAGAACTTTAAGAGAACTTTAATTTGTTTTTGGATTTGGATTTGTTTAGTAGGTCACTATGGTACAGTTGACTTACCAATGTCAACAAATAAGTAATCAACGTCTCCTCCTTTAGGGTTTTTAAAAGGCTATCATTTTTAAAACAATGTAAGAATAAATATAGAATATCTCATTTTAAAATAGATTGCTTTTTGTGTTTAAAAACATGTGATGTAGTGTAGTGTCATGGCAAAGAAACAGGATTTTCTGCAGTTTTCCCATTGTTTTTCAGTGTTACAAAATGTTGTTGTACAGTTCATGCTACAGTAGATGGATTTCTCTGACTGTTGCACATGTTAAAAGTTAAACTTAAAAACGTTTTCTAGACATGCCATGCGTCTTGTGTTTTTACATGCAAAAAAGGAAAAAAAAACCCTTCCTAATATGTGCATCCTACTGGTTTGCAATTGGTCTTATTTTTTTCTTTTCATTCCTTTGCTTACTAAATTGTGATTGGACTTTTTATTAACACAGAGACAAAGTTAATCTTTTGCTGCCTTACAGCAATGGGATTTCCTTCAGGAAAAGCTAATCTATTTTGAAGGATTTCGCTTTCTTAAAATGGTGTTTTTGAGAAATCACAGAAAATGGGGAAAAAGTAATGATAACATTCACTGACTGTTTGTTGTTGACTGTTGTTCCGATTTAGCCCGTTTATTTACATTACTTATCCTGAGCATAGAAGAGAGTGCAAAGTAATGAAGAGAAAGTTGAGCCGTTAAGGAAACCTTTCTTTTCCACTAAGCTTTTGTGTAGAAAAGAAGAGGGGGAGGTGTCTTTGGCATTAGTCTCCTAGAATTTCAAAGTGCTGGATCTTGGCAATAATTCAGAGCAGCTAAGGGGATATATGAATACTTGGTCTGTGTTGCCTAAAAGCCTGACAGGCTGAAGTCATCTGTTCCAATTCAGCCATCAAGTCTTCTGTTCGCCTAAAACAGCTGTCCATGGTTAGTATGAGTGAATGGATAATGCCTTATTCTTGTAAAATAAGTGTAGGATAAAACACTGGGTGTGTTTTTTAATCATGGCTGTCTGAGTGGGTTAGACTGAGGAGAGCCACATTAGTTAGGCCTGTATTAAAACTATAAACACACTGCGTGACTCAGAAAGATGTGCTGAAATGCACAACGGCCCTGGCTTAACTTTGGAAGTTTACAGTTTGGGGAAGTGAGCTTTAAATCACAAAACTGAGCATAAACATACTGGCATATGTGTAAAGTTGAGTATTTTTTATTAGGAGTATAGTTTTGTACAAACATCAACCATACCTCGGCTCACATGATGAACAACCATCTTTTTTTAATCCATACAAATTTCTTAAGAACATTAAAAGTGCAAAATTTCAGAGCAACATCAAGTAAACATCTGTGAAATGACAATTTAGGAATTAGAAAGAGATGTGAACTCAATGTTACATTTTAAGTGACAGTCTACGTTATGTGATTTTGTAGTTTGTAAATCATATTTTAGGCTCAGTATGAGGAGAACATTGCAAAAGCAAAATGTACATTCCACATATTGTATTTTATTCTTTGTGCTTCTGTCAAAAATGCCCCACTTTCAACCTAGTAAAAACACCTAAATTAAATATACCAAATTGTATTGCCTTCAGTGTTTAAGGTCAAATCATTATAAACCTTTTGAAAATATATACATTTAATTATGCATTAGTGTAAACTGTACAGCTTTTATGATCATTCAAAAATGATGACATACTGTATGGTCATGGGGGCATCCAAGCATTAGAAATGTATCATTTCGAAATACATAATGACTTACAATTTAAGGCACCATGACTTCTAAACTGACCTGCAATACTGGTGTTTGTACAAAGTGTTTGAATACACAACTTATGAAACTTTAAGACTTAAGAAAAAAAAAAAACATCAGAGCTGACAACACACTGCAAATCTCAGGTTACATATTAAGTGAATTGTAACTAAAGTGCATGAGTCATTGCAATGTACTGTGCGTGCTTAAATGTGCTCAACGCTTAAAATAAAGGACCTTAGTTGGCATAGTATGTGCAAATATGATGCAATCTTGAATTACAAAAAATAAAAGATCTTATGAGATACTAAGAAGGCACAGAGATGAGAAAACAAGTCTTTCTTGGCACTTCAGGCTCACAAGATCATTCCTGCATTGTCACAGGTAAGTATATCATTGGGTTTGGCTTGTCCAATCTGTCTGTGAAACTGTCCTTGCTTGTGTGTCTTCCAG